>NW_006297755.1:227106-234134 GCF_000327345.1 Myotis davidii | reverse complement strand
TCCCCACTGGGGTGCCTGGCCAGCCTGGGCAAGGGGCTGATGGCTGTTTGTTGGCTGGCCAAGCCCCCCAGTGGGGACCCTCACCCCATGAGGATTTGGCCAGCCTAGGTGAGGGGCTGATGGGTGTTTTCTGGCTGTCCAGGCCCCCCAGCCACCCAAGCTCCCAGTGGAGGCTGGCTGGAAGCAGTTATCTGGGATTTGTTTAGCTTCTATAAGAAACATTGCTGCTTTCTGAGCTCAGAGCCAGGCCGTGGCAGTCAGGGAACCTTGGCTTCCTCCATCACTGGAGCAAACAAGCCTCATGTTCGCTTCAGCTGCGTGGCTGCTGGATGCCATCTATGTTGGCAGTTAATTTGCATGTCGCCCTGATTAGCCAATGGGAAGTGTAGCAGAGGTATGGTTAATTACCCTTTTTGTCTTTTATTAGATAGGATAATTTTAAAATATTTTGTTTCATAAAGATTTAAATAATATCTGTAGATTATAATGACTAGTATGCACTTCATGCTCATTGAATCTATATATTTCCCCTTCATCTTTTCCACCCATTCCCACACAATTCAATAACAAAATAGTTGAGTCCTTACTAAGTTCCAAGTCCTATGGAAAAAGAATCCTTCTAAAGTGTCTTCTAATCCTTACAAAGGCACTGCAAATTGGACATCAAATCTCTCATTTTCTCTTGCCCATTATTGTGTTTTAAACATAGGCGTGTCTGACTACAAATTTGGCGCTCTTTCCATGACAGCATGAATCTTTTGATTTCATTTCACAGGCATACAAATATACCAGCACCCACGTCTTTACTGCTCAATGCCATTGCCATGCAATTTTCTCTCACAGTCATGCTTTCAGCAGACAAAAGAGGTAGCTAATGCATTTCTTAAGATAAACTAATTCCTGTCAAGAGCGTTAATGAGAACTTAGGTATGGAGTGGTACTTACCAAGCATCATTATGGATTAATTAATGACAAGTCAAGTAAAATTTACCTCATTTCAAAATTTTGACAAGTTCATTCTTCACTAAAATAGCAGATGAGGGGAAGAGCACAGAAAGACAGTATATGAACCTCATTAAGAAAATTTATTAAACCTTTCACAATATGGTAGTGATAGAGAATAGGGGCTTGTATACTAGTAAAATTATTTAAATTCAAAGAGGCAAGACCAATTAAGAAAAAAATATTTGAGAGACCAATACCGGATATAAATACAGTGCCAAATATTCAGCAAGATTTGAGAAACTGAAAAGGGGAATGTCAAAGTTTGAACATGAGAGTATGAATAATATGAGACCCAGACCCAAAACTTCTTATCCATTGTGGTGTAGCTGATGACTGTCTTCTAATTATATTCTCTACATGTACAATTCTTAAGGGCTCCCTGCTGCTAATAAAGTCGATGAATTGTTCATAGCTTTTTCAGCATAATGAGGGGCATTTTGAGGCAGAAATTCAAGAGATAAAGGCTTGTTGTCTTGTATATTAAACAAAATGATAATTTGTGATGCAGCACATCATATAGTTTCATATATCATATTATTCAAATAACAACTTCTAGAGGCAGGCATACTGGAAAAGACAACAGAAGAATAATTGTATTACTTATACATGTCCCCATATCTGTTGCTACTAGCTGTGAGACTTTCGGAATGGCACTTAACCTTTCTGCCTCAGTATACCAGTCTATGAAATACTAGTGCCTAATTCACACAGTTGTGGGGAAGATCCAATGAGTTAATATAAATAAAAGTGCTTAGAATAGTGTTAATACCCATTACTGTGTATGTGTAGGTAATGATTATTATTACTATCTATAAGAAATGGAATATATAGATATTCCTGTTGGGAGACAATCTTCATGGGTCTTTGATGTTTCTCTATACATCTTGCAAGCAGTGGCGTTTGTCTAAAACTATATTATCTAAGTTTTCAGAGTGAACAGCCTTGGAAGATAGAAAAATGTCTCAAAATAATAAGTGAATGCCTGAATATTCACTTTCACAAATAAATAAATCTTAAAAATTTAATTGAAGTGGATTATTTTATATCTTTATATTCTATCAGTTAATTGAGGTATACAGTGCTGAGATATAATTGATATATAACATTGTATTGGATTAAGATGTACAAAAATGTATATATTGTGAAATGATACCACAATATGTTTAGTTAACATCTTGCTGATGTCACTCCCTTGATTTTAACACTTAAATCAATAGATTGAATAAAGCAAGTTATCTTCCCTAATGTGGGTGAGCCTCATCCAATCAGTTGAAGGTCTGAATAGAACAAATACTGACCCTCTCCTGATTAAGAGGGAATTCCTCCTGCTTAGCTGCATCTGAGCTGGGATATCAGTTTTTTCCTGCCTTTAAATTTAAACTGAAACATCAGCTCTTTTTGGCTCTCCAACTTGCTGGATTTCTGAATGAAACTATACAGTCAACTCTTCTGGTTCTCAGGCATTTGATTTGTACTGGAGCCACATCATTGGCTCTCCTAGGTTTCCACCTTACTAACTGAAGATCATGGGACTTGTCAGCCTGCATAATCACATAAGCCAATTCATTATAATAAATCTCTTCACTTATACATATATATATATGTATACATATACATATATATATTCTTCCTAAAACTATATTTATACACTTTTAGCCAATCATTTAATTTCAGCAAAGAATATCAATTATATATTTTTTAAAATTACTGAAATGTTATTTTCACATAAACTTATTTGCATTTATTCTACTCTCTTAACTTAAACTTTTCCACCTTTAAAAAGTTAGTTTGAAAATTGTAACAATGTGAGATAAACGACCTGAGGAAAAACTGGAAGAAAGACAGAGGTGCTAGAACAAATACAGTGAGGGAAAACATGGTATATGGTGAAGCTAAAGAAGTGTGGAATGTCAAACAAACTATTCCTTGTCTATTAGTCCATGTTTAAGATTTGGGCTTTCATTGTTCTATAAATGAAAACCTACTGAATGAGTTTATGTAGTAGAATAACATGTCTCAATATGAACTGCAAAATGTTCATCCTGGATAAGTTACTGGAAGAGAGACAGAATGAAAGGAAAGTACCAAGGGAGATTAATAATATGCATTCAATATTCTAATAAAAAGTTTAATTTCAGAGGTAAAAACATAATGAATTGCATCATGCTCCTGTCACTGCTTTTGTCATACATACCTAGGGAAATCTTAGTTTATTGATCTATTCACCTATAACCTGAGAAATAATTGCCACTCAGCTCCTTGAAGTACAGACACAGTATCTGGAAGCAAATAAACCATTTTTGAAATGCTAAGCTCACAAACCCAGCCTACAAAGTGATGGCAAATGTCACACAGAGTGTTAATAAATGTACAAAAAAATCCAAATTAAATATCACTCAGAGAAGATGAGGAGATGCATGCTTTATCCCATTATGTTTACAGAGAACTTAAGGAAAGATGGTCTCTCAAAAATTCCCTTTAGTTTATTTTCCAGAGGATCTTAGACAATTGAAAGAAACAAAACAAGAGGAAAATTACAGTTTTAGGAACTGCCAGGCTAATAGCTCATTCTGAAAAGACTAGTGGTTTCTTTTGGATACAGTTAAACACCAAACCTATAATTTTCTATTTACTTTCCTTTGTCATTGCACATGTAGGGCATTTATTCCAATTTAATGCCATTTGCTCTTTGACAGAAGGAGTCTTCCTGTAGATTCCTATTAATCACATATCTTCTCTTAAAACACAATATAAAAACTCTTTTTCACTCTTCTTTTTTTAAAATTTATTTTATTGATTTTTTACAGAGAAGAAAGGAGAGGGATAGAGAGTTAGAAACATCGATGAGACAAAAACATTGATCAGCTGCCTCCTGCACACCCTGTACTGAGGATGTACCCACAACCAAGGTACATGCCCTTGATGGGAATCGAACCTGGGACCCTTGAGTCTGCAGGCCGACGCTCTATCCACTGAGCCAAACCGGTCAGGGCTGTCACTCTTCTTTTGACATTGGCCATCGCCTCATGCAAAACTCAGTCATCATGTGACTGAAGGAAGGCCTGTGTAATTCATCTCTAATGGATTGTATAAGGCAACGGTGTTTTAAACTCCTCTAGTTTAAAATAACATAGGCCACATGACTTTTTTAAAAATATGTTTTTATTGATTTCAGAGCGGAAGGGAGAGGGAGAGAGAGAAACATCAATGATGAGGGAGAATCTTGCATGCCCCACACTGGGGATCAAGCCCGCAACCCAGGCATGTGCCCTGACCAGGAATAGAACCATGATCTCCAGGTTCATAGGTCAACGCTTAACCACTGTGCCACTCTGGGCCACATATCTTAAAATGCACACATTTTAAGTGGAACAGATAAAGTTCTGCTGTCATTGTTACTGGAATATGTGTCAGCTTTTGATTTATAGGTGCTTTTTTTGAGGGGTTGCTTAATCTAAACAAAGACCCATCAATCACAGGTGAGCTGGAGGGCCTGGATGCAAGCTATTAGAAGTTGGGTAGTTTGAACAGCAGTGTAAGTTTCACCTTTTTTCTTGAACCAGCTCAGTTTTGACCTATTCTATATTAATTTCCTTTCATACAGTTTTTGAAAATTAAACCTATTACTTAAAGATGGCACCTTTTCTGAGAGAGATATCTCTATAACTTGACCACAATACTCACTGAAAGTAGCTATAGTTTAAAGTACAGTATATTGTGGATTTCCCCCAAAAAGGTCTGATTATCTTATTGTGGTAATACATACCACTTGAATAAACAAGCAAAACACTCTCTCTTGCCATTTTATTTTTTGCTCAAAATGCTGAGCATGTCAGCAATTTTTTAAATATTTTGTTCACTAATATGTTCCCAGCATTCTGAACAGTAATGGGCACATGGTAATCATTCACTGTATATGCAAGAATAAATAAATGAGGTAGTGAAGTATATGAAAATACACAGTGGATTCTACCCCTAGATCTGATTCATTTTGGTCTAAAAACTGGTCTGGACATCTCTTCCTCTCTCCCTCCCTCCCTCCTTTTTTCTTTTCCTCATTCTTGTCATTCTTTTGATGATTTTTATGTGCACTCTCAGTAAAGAACTAATGAGGTTTCCAGATGGAAGAGGAACATGATCCATACTGGCAAATAAAGTCCAATGGGGAGAAGCTATATGGAGACTAGTTTGATCTCAAGAAAGGCTTTCAGTAATTAAAATGTAGAGTTTCCTGCTTCTAGAAACAATGGCTTTCCTATCATTAGAGGTGTTTGAGAAGAAGAAATACAAGTGCCAGCATGAGTGGATCCAAGCTAAGAAAAAGATGCAAAAGAGGTTCACACTCTAAACACTTAAACACAGTTCAAAATATAATTGAAAAATATAGAGAAAGCAACAGGAAAAGGATTTCTTTATGTTATGTTTGATTTAAAAACACTCATCATACACATCTTTATCCCAAAACACTTTCTGGTTGCTTTTAAGTATCAACTAGTAACTCTAATGTCAGAACAATCAAGAAAACACATATAGTGGTGTCAATATTATATATGCATATATATGTAATGATAATAATCTGAATTTTTTAATAATCTGAAATTTTAAGCAATTAGTTTAGTATTTAACATATGGTTCAATTATATAATGGCACTATATATAGTCAATTTCATGAGTACTAATAAGAGTAGTCAATTCATATATTCACATTAAGATTTTATAAAACTACTTCAATAAAGACTAAATTTTCATTTACTTTTTTGGGGTTTTTTGGGGGGAGGGAGGGTTGTATCTTTTCTTTTAGAATTGCCTTCAGAATCTTTCTTATCAGTTTGTGACCATTCTCTTTTGGACAGAACTAACAATAATAAAAACAACAGCAAACAGTATAATTTGGGAAACTTGGCCACTTTTTCACTGCCTGCAACTCAAAATATTATATTTCCTATTATAAAACTATCCCACAAATGTTAACAGTGTTTCACCATTCAGGAAACTCTAACAAGGGAACACAAGTTCAAAACAAGAATTCTTAAGTGTTTTAACTACTGGAAAATCTTTATCATTATATGATGATTCCTTAGATGAAAAGCATTCACTTTCAGTGAAATGTCATATATAACTATAAAAAGCATTTAGTCATCCATATATTTTATAGTCATGTATCATGTTTTGTTGACTTCTGACCTTCATAACACTGAGATAATAAACCTATGTTGTTTTCAAGCTCTAAACTTTTGGCTAATTTGTTATAGCAGCAAGAGTAAATTAAAACAGTCAGGTAGCAGACATTTTTGTAGTCATAATCCAATCAAATTTTAAGCAAATTATTATGATTTTTCTAATATCAGTGGCATTATGTACATTAGACTATAGTTTACTAAGACATTTAATAATGAGTGTTTAATTTTTTTTCTCAAAACTGCTCTATTTTTACTATGAAAAAAAGTACCCAATAGACATACATCTTCCAGGTGTGTGTGTTCATGGTGTAGTTGTCTACCAAATACAAACCTCCTAAGAACAGCCATAATAGTCACGAATATAAGATGAGGGATGATATACAGTGTCCTTCAGTCCACTGAACATTTCTAATTAAGATAAATAACATCCAAAGCTGTAATTATGAAAAAGTGCACACTGTGAAGGAACCATTCTTTTACTTTAGTAATTAGTCATGGATATATCTTGCTTAATAGCTGTATCTAACTTCTAAACGTTTAATTTATTCCTTTTTAAATTACTATATCAAATAGTAAATAGTTTTAATAGTCACTAGACACATCTCACAAAATTAATACTGAACTCTATCTTCTCTTTTGTGAATTTACTCCATAGAATAACTCTAAATAAAAGAAACTAAAAATTTGTCTCTTGGCTTTCTGAATGTACTCTTTTGAAAAGTGTCTATTTAGGTCCTTTTGCCCATTTTTTTTTATTGGATTGTTTATCTTCCTTTTGTTAAGTTGTATGAGTTCCCTATAAATGTTGGAGATTAAACCCTTATCAGTGATAACGTTGGCAAA
>NW_006297755.1:216328-226142 GCF_000327345.1 Myotis davidii | reverse complement strand
ATGGATAATAAAGACCATTATAAACTGAGTAACAAAAATAGATACAGAGGCAGAGCAGCATTAAACAGACTGTCAAACTACAGAAGGAAGGCTGGGGAGGGTTGGCGGGTAAGAAATCAACCAAAGGACTTGTATGCATACATATAAGCATAACCAATGGACACAAGACACTGGGGGGGGAGGGAGGAGACAAATGTACTACTTGTTGTAATATTTTAAGCAATAAAAAAAATTGTTCATGAGTACTTCACAGTTTTTGGCTTTTGCAACTCCAGCTGCATGAATTCATTTCTTCTTGCCACTGAAGCCACCACAGCCAGCACCGCTGCAGGTACAAGAGCCATAGTACCAAGAGCAGCAACCATGCATGCACCCACAACTGGTTGCAGCTCCTGACATCATGCACATGAATGCCACCAACCTGGTGCCTGGAGCTGTGCACATGTACACAATGGGTCCACACTGCCATGCATACACCCACAGATAGCCCCAGCAAGCATGAGCATGAACACTGCCAGCTTCATCTCCCAAAGCCAAATATGCACCCACAGTCAGTTCTAGCCCTCCTACTGGCCTTGGCCATTGCCAGTGCACATGTACTTATAGCTGGACCCTAAAACTGGATGTATGCACACAATTGACCCTAGTCCCCAACACCACCTGCTCCAGTCTCTGGAGGTGATGCTGGGACTCCAATAGCTATTGCAGCCACTACAGACCCCCTGAAGCTCTTGCCTCCAAGGACCACAGAATTACTCCAGATAACTGAGCTCATGAGATACCACACTCCCCTGGGCCTGGAGATCACTCATGGCATCTCAGTCACTATACCTGGTACCTTAGCATGCTCTAGCATACCCGCCACACAAGATGAAGGTCTTCCCTTACTGAAATCAGTCCAAAAAGCCTAGAAGAGTTGACTGCTTCTTCAAATGCAAATATACTTGCACAAAGCTACAAAAATGATGAAGAATCAAGGAAATATGACATGATATGACCAAAAAAGCACAATAAACTTCCATTAACCAACCCCCTAATAAATGAAAATCTGTAAACACCTGACAAAGAATTCAAAATAATTATTCTAAAAAAAACCCTCAACAAGCTATAAAAGAAAATAGATATTTTTTTTTTCAAAATCAGGACAAATACAAGCACAAAATTACAAGTTCAACAAAACGATAAACAACATAGAAATAATCATGGACAATTTTGGAAGAATACTATGTAATAAACAAATATAATAAAGAACTTCAACAACATACCTGATAACGGAAAGGGAAGAATTTGTGAACTTAAAAAAAAAAGTGATTTGAAATTATCCAGTCAGAAGAGGAAAAAAGAAAAAGATAGCAAATAAGAATGAAGAAAGCCTACAGAATATATGAGACATCATCAACTAATATTTGCATTATGATAGTTTTAGAAATATAAGAGAGAGAAAGAGGCAGAAAGCTTATTTAACAAAATAATGGCTTAAAATTTCCCATTTTTGAGAAGAGATATGTATATGCATGTACATAACTCAAAGATTCCCATCAGAATCAATCCAAAGAAGACTTCACTGAGACAAATTATAATCAGACTGTCAAAAATCAAAGAGAAAGAAACAATTTTGAAATCAGCAAGAGAAAAGATGCTCATCATATCCAAGGAAACCCCATAAGATAGAAGCATATTTCTCAGCAGAAATCTTGAAAGACAGGTAAGAATGTGATGATATATTCAATGTGCTGAAAGAAAAAGACTGCCAACCAAGAATAATTTACCCAGCAAAGCTATTCTTCAGAAATGAAGGCAAGATAAGCACTTTCCTGCCTTATAGGAAACACTGAATGGAGTTTTTCAAGTTGGAATAAAAGAATACTAATTAGTAACATGCAAACATATGAAAGTACAAAACTCACTGGTAAAGGTAAGCATATATTCAAATTCAAAATACTCTGATATTGTAATGGTTGTTTATTAAACACTTATAATTCTAGTATAAATGTTAAAAACAAAAATATTACATATAATGATAGGTACAATAATTTGTGAATGAATACACAATATTAAAAGATGTAGTTTGTGACATCAAAAACATAAAATGTATGGAGAGAAGTAAAAGTGTAGAGCTTTTATATGCAATCAAAGTTAAGTTGTTATCTGCTTAAATAGACTGTTTTAGCTATAAGAGGTTTCATGTAAGCTTCATGATAACCACAAAACAAAATAAAACAGCAAAACTATACAATATACACAAAAGATAAAGATAAAATAATCAAAGGCTGTTAAGGAAATCCATAAATCATGAAGACAGCAAGAGAAGAACAAAGGTACAAAGGGTCTACAAAACTAAAAACAATTAACAATAGGACAATAGTACATCCTTTCACTTATCAATAATTCCTTTAAATGTAAATGGATAGATTTCTCCAATCAAAATACATAGAGTGGCAGAATGGATAAAGAAACAAGACTCTCAACAAAGGGGAGATTATCCAGAAAGAAAAGCAATAAAGAAAAATTAGACTTAAAAAGCAGAGTACATCTTTGCTAAAAATTTCAACAAATAAATATTGGATTAGGCATGATGTTTGTAAAATCCGTTACATACTTGCATCTCCCCTGACTACTCCAATATAGTTTCCATTTTGCACATCCCATAACTCCCTATTAAAATTGGTAGGAAGTGATAGATTAGGAAGATGCAGTTTTTAAGCTCTTACAATAATTAAACATAATTTGTGGACAATAGAGCTTTGGGAATTTTGCATAGTCAGGCTTCCAAAATGTTTATGTGCTTATTTCTTAGAAATCTTTCTCTAATAAATAAGAATATGCCTATACAGCCAATGTTTGTTGCTCAGAATTCATTAACCAAAAATGTGCTGCTCTCACAGTGTGCCAGAGGGAACCCTTACCTTGTTTGTGACAATTGAATTAATGTACTCTATTGGCTTGTCATTTGGGTTGTCTATTGCAAATTTCCTTAAGCTTATTCTGGTCAATTGCTGGAAAAAAATGTGTTACTGATGCATTTTTGCCTGGAACTGGAGACATAACCACAGGCAAAAACATGTTTGAAATAGTGTTTTCTTTGTTCAGAGAAATTTTAAAATTCCAGTTCCAGAAACAAAATAAACTAAACTAAACCAAAGGAAAATTGAATCATGCTGCTCATGATACAACTTGTGGTATTTTGTGCCAGTAATCATGTAATTTGGCATTGTTTTATAATTCCAACATTGTCAATCTTATTGTGATGCAGTTGTCAAAGACCACAGCAAATCCTTTATTTGTTCCTTTTTAAAAATGTAGCCTAGTGACAACTAAGACATGGAGGAGGCATATTTAAGTCATAATTTTACACAGAGGTGATTTTCCTGCTGTTTTCTTTCTGCCTTCATGGCCTGACTAGTTTACTACTGTTTCCTCTTAATTATATTACAAATCTCAAGATGTGATTTGCTTATTAGGATCTGATCCCAATTTGTACTGTGTACCCTGCAGGCCAACAGTACAATGCAAACTGTGCAAATGCAAATAACTCATTCTACTGTTGGGCCATGTTTAGAGTCCTTTACCACCAGCACAACTCGTTTATCCTATCCACTAACACAACTCCTGTAGCCTCTTCTCCCTGTTGCTTTATCAGCCCTAAAGGCAGGTAAATTCTGTATTTCAGTTAAGTTGAATACCCCTTCCCAACATGAGGCTCTAAATCAAGCATGTCAAACTCAAAGGCAAACACGGGCCAAATAAACAGTTTATGTGGGCCACAAAAAAAAACAAACCCTTCAATTTCCATAGAAATGTTATTTTATTTCGATAGATATGCTGAATATAAAGGGCTGAAATAAATGAGTACTCGTTAACATAAAATAATAGAACATTCTAATAAAAATTAATATTTTTTATTGAACAGTAACTTACTGGACACTGGATAACTGCACAAATTAATAAGCATAATGCAAAGAAACCTATTTTTCTTGTTTTTCGAAGCGAAATATTTCCTGTTGTGCACACCAAACAAGTCAGTACAAGACTAACGATGTGGCAATTGGCTGCTAAAATACTTGCTGCTGGTATTAGTGGAGAGAAATGGTGTGCCTGCACATAAGGGGTGTAAGGGAAATGAATGCAGCACGATTATAGTAATCAGTCATTAGCAAACATTGTAGTTAGTTATTAATAATTATGTATAACAGGATATTGTAAAAATTAAGTTATGAAATTTTTATTAAAATGTTTCTTACTTACCATTATATTGGCGGGGCCACAAAAATATTTGTTGTGGGCTGCATGCGGCCCTCGGGCCATGAATTTGACATGCTTGCTCTATAGCAGCAGTTCTCAACCTGTAATGCAACACGATTATAGTAATCAGTCATTCGTAAATGTTATAGTTCGTTATTAATAATTATGTGTAACAAGATATTTTAAAAATTAAGTTACAAAATTTTTATTAAAATGTTTCTTACATACCATTATATTGGCTGGGCCGCAAAAATATTCATTGTGGGCCACATGCAGCCTGTAATCCCTGAGTTTGACATGCTTGCTCTAAACCCTCAAGTTAATAAAGTTATGGCACAGGATAGATATCATTGACCAGTAAAGTGACCCGGGAAAAAGGCATTTACATTCATTCCAAAAACACGAATAAGCAATGCTGACTGGTGTGTGGCTATAGGACAAGAATAAGTGCTAATTGTCAATTGTTTTCTATTGAAATGATGACACTAGAATTAGGTGATGTCAGCTTACTATACTATTAATTGATCTGCATAATAACTATCAAGTATAGGTAATTTAAATTATTTTGGGTGATTACAGTGAATAGTTTGCATAGTCAGCTTTCTTGAGAGATAGTATACACTTGTAATGTTTTTAAGAATTTTTGTTGAATTTATTGGGGTGACATTGGTTAATAACTCCATACAGGTTTTAAGTGTAGAGCTCAATAAAACATAATCTGAATATTGCATCATGTACTAGTACAAACCACCCAAAGCCAAGTTTCTTTTTGTCCTCATTTTCCCTCCTTTGCCCACTTTCACTTCTCCGTACCCCATCTTCCCTCTGGCTACCACCATACTATTGTATGTGACTATATATATATATAGTCAATTATAATTAAATATATATAGTGTGAAATGATTCTTCTTGCTGTTATTGTTGATTAAATCAATCATGACATTTCCTTATTGCTTACCTAATCCTAGATTACTCTTGAATCATTTCTCATCTCAGATTTAAAAGACTGATTGCTATATTACATGTGTGAATACTTTGATATGATTAGGATTTTGGATTGGACTTTGAATGGCTCTACTCTCTGCCCCTCATAAGTGCTGCTAGGCAGTGGCAAAAGATAAGTTGTCTCTGAAGACAGAAATTCGCAAGTCCTTTAAATTTGAATGCAGTTTGTGCAATTCCTGGTAAATGTAGAGTTGGAAAGCCTAAACTGCTTAACATTAAAGCACATTCTGCGGCCTTAAAGCACAACCTAACAGCCCCACCTCCACCATCCTTGTAAATCGCTCAAGCATTGAATGCTGCTGTGTAGGTCAAATTCTATCTCCTTAAGTAGACGTCAGCACCAAAGATATATTTGACACTATCCATTTTTAAGTAGAAAACCTATGTAAACCAGGATACAAAAATTCATTGAGTCACTGATGGGAAACTTTCTTCCTGCATTTACGCCAAAATCATGACAATGGAAGTGTTCAGACAAGTCAAACACCATTCAGTATGTTCCCTGGATTCTATAGTGTTGCTGTTTACTGTCAGCCCAGAGGTGTGGCTTAACTTAAGCCCTATCAGATTTAAAAACATGAAGTTTTAACAATCGTGACTCAAACTAAGAGTCATTGACATAACATGGTCTCAAAGAAATTGACAGGAAATGTGTATAAAAATGGATTTATAGCCCCTAAAATCTCATGGTCATAGCTCTTCAGGGATTTCTTTTCAATTCAGTTTATATCACTAAAGCCCTCTCTTGTATACAGCAAGGCAGATGCCATCATTATCACTTCCCCACCAGTTGACAAGTTCCCTTTAATCATGATGCCTGTACCTGTGACATTTCACAATGATTTCCAATTAAAGCAGCCTTGACACCTGTGTGTATCCTCTCAGATTTGACTGTTGAGGATCTTTAGGACTGTGCAGCATATGCTCTCAGCCTGGTTGGTGGTCCACTTGTAATGCAAAGGAAGGTCCCTGTTGTATACCCTGAAATAAAGGAGGAGGAGGTGACTGAAAGAAGCTGAGTGGAGGGAGATGAAGAATCTTTCAGGAAATGAAAAGCTGGGAGCCAGCCTCCCAGAACCCTGTGGTGGTAAATGCTGGCTTTGAGCTTCCTGAAGCCAATGTACAGCATATAATCAAGTGTGATTTCTCCTGATTACCTCAGAAGTAATTAAGGAGTACCTCCACACCCAAGACTTCTACCTAATTAGAAGTATCTGTCAAGGAGGTATTTGCATGTCCTCAAGTCATATTATGTCATGTGGACATTTGAGCTGATGAAAACTGACATTTACCATAAAATTTAAATGCATCACATTGAGACCAGGAGTCTTGAGAAACTCACAGCTCTGGATTTGGGAACATGTTTTAGTTGATGCAGCACAGTGGCTTTGCCTCATGGAGCAAATCAGAACATGAAACAGGAGGAATGTAAATATGCAGAGGTCAGAATATCAGTGAGAGGCTGAGCTGCAGACACTGATTGTGCAGGCTCGCCTACTGCGAGCTCCATTTTTTTTTTCCTCGTCCCATGGAATTTATAAATCGGGATTTAAGGGAAAGCTTCTCTCTCTCCGTCTCTTGCTCTCTCGTTCTGCTATGCCTTTGCTGTGCCATTTCTATTTATTTGAGAATTATCACCAAATGCTATGATTTTTGGACAACAGAAAGCCCCAGAAAAAAAGAAGTTTGCAGCTGATTCTCAGGAACGTGCCATTACTTCATGTGCCTGTATTTTCCTTCCAATAATTGCAAAGGGTTGTCATTAAAATTACAGCAATAACTGCTACTTAATATATGCTCAGCACGGTCCTTCACATGAATTAACTCATTTAACTTTTACAAAAATCCTTTGTATTAGGTGCTCTAATTATCTTCACATTAATGGTTAGGAATCTGGGCCTAAGAGTGTTAGAATAATTTGTTCCAGATTGCCCAGCTAGTAAACTGAATTCAAGGTGCAAACATAGTTAACCCAACTTGAGAGTCTGAGCTCTATGCACCTGCATTTTAGCTGCTCTTTCCTCAGGGTAAGGATGGCCACATTCACACACAGGCACAGATGCACACAGGCACACACACACACACACACGCCCTGCACAGAGAAGAGGATCTAACTGGATCATCAAGAGCTTTCAGTGGTTCCCAAATACATTTTTCAGTTACTCCTACTGAAGGATAGAAATATGTCCCATTTTATCTCATTGACCATGGTTTCCTGAAATTCTTTTTTCACTTTGTGATAGAAAGAATTAAAAAGGTAAATAGAATGGTTGCTACATGTATTTGACTTTTGTTATTTTTTTCTAGCTTTAGTGAGGTTTAATTAATATACTAGAGCTCCAGTGCATGAAATTCATGCACAGGGTGGGGGTGTCCCTCAGCCCGTCCTGCACCCTCTCACAATCTAGGACCGTTGGCTCCTAACTGCTCACCTGCCTGCCTGCCTGATCGCCCCTAACTGCTCTCCCCTGCCAACCTGATCGCCCCTAACTGCTCCCCCAATGGCCTGATCACCCCTAACCACCTCTGCCTCAGCCCCCGCCACTGTGGCTTTGTACAGAGGACAACCAGAAGATGTCCAGTTGACCCAGTCTAATTACCATATTACCCTTTTATTAATATAGATTAGTAAGCTCAGACAGCCATAACAAAATCTCATAAACAACAGAAATGTGTTATTCTCACAGTTCTGGAGGCTGGAATTTGGGTTTAGGGTACCAGCGTAGCATCGTCCCATATACCAGAAAGTGGTGGATTGATTGCCAGTTAGGGCATATGCCCAGGTTTCAGATTCAATACCCCGTCCAGTGAGTGCAGGAAACAACGGAACAATGTTTCTCTCTCTCTCCCTTCTTCTCTCTGAGATCAATGAAAATGAATGATAAATAAATAATGTTCTTAAGTATGGATTTAACAGGAAAGACATCAGTGATCTATGAAGTGAAAAACTCATTATAACATATATACAGCATGACCCCATTTAAAAAATATTTATTGATTTCAGAAGAAGGGAGAAGGAGAGATAGAGAAACATCAATGATGAGCATCATTGATCAGCTGCCTTCTGCATGCCCCTACTGAGGATCAAGCCCAAAATTTGGCCAGGAATCATATCGTGACCTCCCAATTCATAGATCATTGCTCAACCACTGAGTCCCACCAGCCAAGTCCCATTTTTATCAATACCGGGCACATGAGGTACATTGGCAAGTTCTCACTCCTAGAAAAAAGTCTGAAATTGCCCAAAGTCCTTTGCAGCCATGTTTCTGGATATGAATTTGTTTCTGCCGGTTGGATGCTCTTGCACGATATTTTGAAGGCAGAAGTAGGGCAGAGGCATCTTCCCATAGTTTGGGCTTTTTTCTGCTGGTGATCATGTTTGCAGAGATGTGGAGGTTTTCTGCAGTGGAATCCAGGCTGTGCACAGGCAGCTGTGGCAGAGGCAGTGACCAGTGACCTGTTTTGTGGGAGCTGGAAAGCACTTGTCGGGGAAGCAGTTTCCTGATCCCTGGGTCACAGCTGTGCCAGAGTGTCCTAGAATTCAGTTGTGGTTGAGGGAGTAGCTCCTCCCGCTGGGTAGGGAGTCTTTCCTGGGGGCTCAGACTAATACCTACTCCTCCAGCTTTCTGATGATTTCCTAAGCACCAATCCCCTGTGCTAAATTCTTTCCTGCCTAAAATAGCAAAGATATAAAAACATGTCGGATCCTCTACTTTCAAGGAAAACAATGCTGCACAGGGTCAGGTCTGAGAAGTGGTTGAGGTGTTGCAGAAGGCTTTCTTCTTTGAATCTCATCTTTCTCTTGTATAGAAGTGAGACCAAAGATTATCTGTTCATAGTTACTGAAGACCATGTCAGCTGTGTTTCCTGAAGATAGCCACAACATTTTTTATCCCTCCTGTGGCCTTGCCATTTTCTGCCATATCTTCTCTCTTGAAGTGGGGTTGACCTCTAAATTCCAAGGCCAAGACTGAAAAGGTTCAGGGTTGCAGCCCCACCCACCCTGCCAGGGTTTCCAGCTCCAGCCCGGCTCACATCGCTCAGGGCTCTGTCTGGTGCCGGCTTTGCCCTCCTGGCACGCATCCCCTCCTGCCTGCGGTCCAGAGCCTCGATGCACTTCATGGCCCACCTGCTGATGCTGCTGGGCCCAGCGGGTGGGGTAAGAACCCATGTTGGGCCTCATACCTCTTGGCTCCTGTGTGCTGCTGCCCCCTACACCCTGCGGCCCCTATTCCTGTCACTGTTCTGACTGGGGCCAGATGCCCAGGTGCTGTGTGCATCCTGTGGGGACTGCTATGGCCACCAGGAAAGCCTCCCCACCCCATCCCCAACTCCAGTGCTCTGATCTCAGGTCCACTTCTGCCAAAGGAGAGCTTTGCCAGAGCTGCCCAAGACTGAGACCAAGCAACTCCAAGGTCCCTGGACCCCACATTTCTGCCAGCCAAGGTTGTAGGCTGGCTGGCCCCACCCTGATCAAGGTGTTGGGGGTGACATGGCCTGGATCAGGCTGGTTCACTGGCTGCAGGGGGTGTCATAGGGACCAGTTGTTTGGTTGTTTTGAGTGTGA
>NW_006297755.1:215888-216251 GCF_000327345.1 Myotis davidii | reverse complement strand
GGTGCATGAAATTCATGCACAGGGGGATGTCTCTCAGCCCAGCCTGCACCCTCTCCAATCTGGAAACCTCAGGGGATGTCTGACTGCCAGTTTAGGCCTGATTCAGCAGTCGGACATCCCTCTCAGAATCTGGGACTGCTGGCTCCTAACTGCTCGCCCACCTGCCTGCCTGATTGACACTAACCGTTTCTGCCTGTCAGGCTGATCGCCACCTAAATGCTCTCCTGCCAGACTAATTGATGCCTAACTGCCCCTGCCAGCCTGATCACCCCCAACTGCCTTCCCCTAATGGCCCAAAAGCCTGCAACTGCCCTCCCCTGCTGACCTGATCACCCTGAACTGCCCTCCCCTGCAAGCCCAATG
>NW_006297755.1:194004-213780 GCF_000327345.1 Myotis davidii | reverse complement strand
CTCTCAGCCCAGCCTGCACCCTCTCCAATCTGGAAACCTCAGGGGATGTCTGACTGCCAGTTTAGGCCTGATTCAGCAGTCGGACATCCCTCTCAGAATCTGGGACTGCTGGCTCCTAACTGCTCGCCCACCTGCCTGCCTGATTGACACTAACCGTTTCTGCCTGTCAGGCTGATCGCCACCTAAATGCTCTCCTGCCAGACTAATTGATGCCTAACTGCCCCTGCCAGCCTGATCACCCCCAACTGCCTTCCCCTAATGGCCCAAAAGCCTGCAACTGCCCTCCCCTGCTGACCTGATCACCCTGAACTGCCCTCCCCTGCAAGCCCAATGCCCCAAAGTGCCCTCCCCTGTCAACCCAATTGCCCCCAACAACCTTCCCCTGCTGTCCTGATGACCCCCAACTGACTTCTCCTGCAGGCCTGATCACCCCCAACTGCCCTCCCCTGATGGCCTGATCATCCCCAAGTGCCCTCCCCTGCCAGTCTGGTTGCCCCTAACTGCCCACTCCTGCTAGCTTGATGGCCCCCAACTTCCCTCCCCTGCAGGCCTGGTCACCCCAAACTGCCCTCCCCTTTCAGCCTGATCTCACTACCAAACGCCCTCCCCTGCTGGCCTGATCTTGCCCACAACTACCCTCTACTGCCTTCCTGTTCACCCCCAACTACCCTCCCCTGCTGGCCATCTTGTTGTGTGCATCTTGTGGCAGCCATCTTGTGGTGGCCATCTTGTGATGACATGAGGGCAGCCATCTTGTGATGATGTCACGTGAGGGCGTTGCCCGAGTATGTGATGCCATCTAGGCTTTTATTATATAGGACTAAAGGCCTGGTGCACGAAATTCATGCACTGGAAGGGGGTTTCTCTCAGCCCAGCCTGCACCCTCTCCAATCTAGGACCCCTCGAGGGATGTCCAGTTGCTGGTTAGGCCCGATCCCTGTGGCAGTCAGATTGCTGGCCTGGTTGTCCCCAACTGCCCTCCCCTGCTGGCCTGGTTGCCCCTAACTGTCCTCCCCTGCTGGCCTGGTCACCCACAACTTCCCTCCCCTGCCAGCCATCTTGTGGTGACCATCTTTTGACCACATGGGGGTGGCCATCTTGTATGAGGGCGTGGCAGTCAGTTAGCATATTCTCTCCTTATTGGCTGTGGGTGCCTCCATCTTTGAAATGGCATGAGGGTCAATTAGCATATTCCCTCTTTATTAGATAGGATGATTAAGCCCAGGTTGGTGTGTGGCGATGTGAGCATTTTGTTTAGGACACAGAGTTTCTTGAGTCTTTATGCCTTGGAATCATGCATTTCCCCTCAGATCCACGCTTGTCTGATCAAGGTGTTGGGGGCAATCCAATGCTGGGTGTCATAGCAACCGATCATTAGATCCTTATGCTCCTGACAGCATTATGGTCTATGGGTTTTTATATATATATCTATAGATGACATTGTGTAAATTTAAGGCATACAACATGATGATATGACACATTTTATCCACTGGAACATGGTTACCACCAGTAATTTCAGAGGGTTTGGGAGACCATGGATCAAAGGCAGTTGTCAGTAAAGCAACATCAAAAAGTGGCCCAAGGCTGGAGGACCTGGATGAAGACAGCCCATAGTGAGCAGAGAAAGGGCCAATCCAGCCTTTGTCTCTGTGGCTAAGCTTCTGTAGCCAGAATAGAAAATGTCTGCCTTGTTTTTCTACCCCAGGTGGTCCTTAGATATAAAAGTCATTGTGTTGCCAGGCCAACATGCTTCAGTGTTTGAGTGTCAATCTATGTACCAAGAGGTCATGGTTCGATTCCCAGCCTGGGCACATGCCCCGACTCAATCCCCAGTGTGAGAAGTGCAGGAGGCAGCCGACCAATGATTCTCTCTCTTCACTGATATTTCTATCTCTCTCTCCCTCTCTTTTTCTCTCTGAAATCAATAAAAAATATATTTTTAAAAAGGCATTGTGGGAGTGGGTCTTTAGCTCTTAGATATAATTTCATTGTGATTTTAAAAAAGGCAGCTCCTCGGGGTGAAAAGGTCTCTAGGAGAATGAACTGGAAAAGCTCCTGCCCCACTCCATGAAAATTATTCACCCAGTGAGAATAGGACTCAGAAAGAAGTGCTCGCTCTGGCAGACACAGCATGGGAGGTTTGCACATTGGAGAGGATATGACTGGTTTTTCACCAGCCCAGTGACTGGGCACTGTGCAGTGCTTGAACTGTACACCTGCTCAGGGTGGCCCTGATCAACCCTGCTGACACTCCTCAAACTGATCTTCCCACTCCATCTCCCAAACTTATTTTCTCTCCTTTCTTCTTCAAGCACAGCATCCCTACCTGTTAAACATTGTCAAAAAGTCTAGAGTATCTACCTAAGGAGTGGTGTATGCTCCTGCAAGTCATTCTGCTAGCATCTTGCAGCTCAGCCTCCGGGGATCACTTCCATAGTAAGAGGATAATTCAGTGTTCACAGCCCATTGATTTCCTGGCCATGGCTGCAGAAACGTCAATAAGGTGCCAATTGTGGCACGGGTTGCTTTGTGATTCCTTCACTTTTCTGCTGAAACTCAATTTGTCAAGGCTACCAGATAGTAGTCACTCTGACCTGGACTGGATTTGGGTCAATGACTGGTCTCCACATTAGTTACACAATATTCCAAAGTGTGGCCATTATGCATACTTCTATCAAGGTATATATCTTGGACAATTACAATGTCTGAAGATTTAGGATCTCTGCTTTGAGAGTGTTCAGTGACGAGATGCATGATAGGCTCTGAGCAGGACGGCAGGAGAATTGGTTTTCCACTAACTAGTTCTGTAGTGTCTGGAAGGTCGCCTCAAGCTCTGGAAAGCAGATCAGTCTATTGCAGATGGAATGTTTTAGGACACTGTGACTGTAAATCACAGTCTTGAAGGCAGACTTGCAATTCTCCTGGGGCGCTGTAGAGCAGCCCTATAATTCCTACTCACTTGGGTCAGGAAGATTGTGTTTCCTGCATCAAAGCCAAATGCTGAGCCAGTCAGAGCAGGCATAGGGAGGTGTCTTCCCAGTGACTCCAATGCACCCATGTCCACACACACCACAGTGATGATGCCATGAGGATCCCCCTGTGCCCATTTGGATCTGCTGTACACTTCCACCACTGCCCTGGTATCTTCTTCTGTCCTGTTCATGTCACCAATCCAGGAACAACACCACACCAGAGCTTCACATATGCTGCTTTTGTCCTGCCACATCCCTGCCATGTAACCACTGTGCTGGTGGTGTGGTGTCCCTCCTCTTGGTCCCATTCACATAACCCCGCCAAGTAACATCACTAAAATGGTTTGAGGCTCCTTCTCTTTGCCCTGTACAGGGATCCTGTCCTGTGACACCTCAGTCCTAATGGTGTGACTATTCGCCTGTTTTGTCTGTTCACATCCCCACCAAATTCTTGAGATAGGACTCCTTGTCTTTGCCTACCTAACCTTCCATGTCCAGTGTCACTTATGCATGGACAGATCAGGGATCCTCCTTTTTCCCCTGTTGACATTTCTAATCCAGTTGGTCCACTGCACCAAGGGTGTGGAGCTCTCCCATTTTCCATGATTGTACACTTTCCTAGGCACGTCACTGTCCTTGTGGGGGGCACCTCATTCTCTCTGTCCTGTTCACATCCTCCATCCACTTATGGCATTACAAAAGTGATGGTGCAGGGACACTATTCTTTGCACAGATGATATCTTCTGGCCAGTTACACTAGTGATACCAGCACACTTTGTCACATTTGAACAGTCTGCTCAATGACATCACAACACAGATACTGCCCTAATGATGTGGCGCTCTTCCTATTTGCCATGTTCACATCACCCTGTCACTATACTTCACTTGTGGGGCAAGATTATCCTCTTGTCCTGGTCAAATCCCATCTCCAGCCACATCCCTTTGCTGATGGTATGGGACTCCTCCTATTTGATGACCACTGAAATCACATAGCTGATGATGAATACCAATTGTCTTTGGTAATTTGCAGTTTTTGTCTGCTAACACCAACTGCACTGGTGATTATAACCTACTCTTCTTTGCATTTTCACCTCCTCTGTCCACTTACATTACTGCAATGACACAGTGTGGCTCCTCCTCTCTTCCCTGTTCCAATCTCCTGTCCAGTTACACCACTGCACTGATGGGGGGCTCCCTACTTTGCCACTTTCATATCCTTTTCCCACTCTGGACTGACTATTCAGAAATCCTTCTTTGTGCTATCCACCAACCAACCAAGGACACTGAGGGCACTGAGGATACAGGATTCTGCCTCAGTATCCCCTTCCTCCCTCCACCCAGTTACTCCAATGAACCCATGTCCACACACACACGTGTCTACCTGGGAAGACACCCAGGTGAAGACACCTAGCTATGTCTGCTCTGACTGGCTCAGCATTCCTGATTCTATACAACTGGGGGCAGGGTACCATTTTTTTTTTTTGGCACACCAGCATCCCCTGACTGCTTTTCCCCATAGACTGTTTGCTCAATCATCCTACTCTCCCTCATTCTCAAAACCAGCCCAAAACACTCGCTGCACTGAAGGTGCATGGTGGCACTGCAATGAAACTTAGATTCCCTCTGTCCAAGTACACTGCCACACTGAAGAGGAAGACTGCTCTTCCTCACCCTGTTCATGTGCCCTGTCATTTATACACCACAGTGGTGGTGCAGGGTCCTCCTCCATGTCTTATTCACTTTCTCATTCCAGTTACACCGGCTCACTGGAATCTTAGAGTTCCTCCTCTTTGGACTGTTCATATCGCCTGCCCAGTTACACACTTGCACTATGGGTCAGGGTTTCTATCTTTGCCCTGTTCACATTCCATGCCCAGAAACCTCACTCCATTGATGGTGTATGACTGCCCCTTTTCTGTCTGGTCACTCCACTGAGCAGACATGTTGGTGCTCCTCTTCCTTGTCTTGTTCACATTCCCTGTCCCCTTATCTCTTCACTTATGGAGTATGGCTCTTTCTATAATCCATGATCACATCCTCCGGCAGCTCACACTACTGCATGAATGTGTGTGGTACCTCTTTACCTCTTTCCCCATTATCATGCCCTGTCCAGTTACATCTCCTGCCACAATGTGCCAGGCCTCCGCTTTCATGCTCACATCAACTACCCAGTTGTACCAGTTCACTGTTAAAGGGAAGTTTTATCCAAATTTTGCTCTTCTTTACTCCATTCATCCTTTGCCCCGTCACACCGCTGCACTGATGGTGTAGGGCTCCTCCTTTTCATATTATTTGAACTGCCTGTGTGGCTGGTTGCACCATTCCATCATTGATGGGGGGCTCCCCATCTTGGTCCTGTTTACATTGTAAGGGGAAGGCTGGGATGGTGGCAGTTTTAAAAAGTTATAATTTTATATTTGTTATAATATAAAACAAAACATACTCTAGAATTTATGTAATTATAACACAATCTGGAAAAATAAAAAATAAATCTTTCCTGGTGGAGATAAACCTTAGTGATATAGTCCACCATTTGTCTAGCAGTGTTTCTTCATACATTGGTGGAAATGTTATAGAATGTCACACCAGGGGCAGGAGGAGACTTTTATCCTTGTTGCTAAAGATGGTAGGTTCATTTCAATTGCAATACTTTCCATTTCCACAATAGTTTGTTTTGTTCATATTTTACTATACTTCTTTTGTTTCTGGCCAATTTTATTCCAAATTGTTATGTTTTTTAAAAATAACAATTATTCTTTCATCTCTCTGTTTGAACATCTCAGACACACATATCACAATTTCCTTGTCGGGCTCTTCCAGCAATTATTTTCATTGAAAGTTACATCATATTCTGAGTTCTTTGTTCATACTTAGCATTAGATTTTATCGTGCAATTTTGAATTTTTGTCATCAGACTAATTTTTGAATGGGACTTTCTTGTTAATTTGTCTTTTTTTTCTTTTTTAAAAAATATATTTTATTGATTTTTTTTTTTTACAGAGAGGAAGAGAGAAACATCAATCAGCTGCCTCCTGCACCCTCCCTACTGGGGATGTGCCCACAACCAATGTACATGCTTTTACTGGAATCAAACCTGGGACCCTTAAGTCTGCAGGCCAATGCTCTATCCACTGAGCCAAACCGGTTAGGGTTTCTCTTGTTTTCTATCTTGTTTTCTTTCTCTTGCCCTATGAGTAAGCAGAATTCCTACAAATGGCTCCTGTAGTGGGCTTTATATGTCCATACCCTAATTCCTGGAACCTGAGAAATTTACCTTATATGGCAAAATATATTATTAAATTAAAGATACTGGAAGGAGACACTTATCCTGGATTATCAGAGTGAGTGTCAAATACATTCACATGCATCCATATAAGAGAAAGGAAGTCAGATGGATTTTGGACAGGCACACACAAGAGAGAAGACAAAGTAAAGATGAAGCAGGGAAAGATGTACCTACAAGAAGCTAGAACAGGCAAGGGATAGAATTTTTTCTTGCAGCCACCAGAGAGAGTGCCCTGCAGACACCTTAATTTCAGACTTCTGGCCTCCAGAAATGTGAGAAAGTGAAGTGTTCATTTGTATTGTTTTAAGCCACCCAGCTTGTGGTAATGTGTTATAGCAGCTATAGGAAACTACTAAGTAATACAACTCTAGTATTTTAACCCATTCATTCGGAAACCTGTGAATGTTGAAAGATAACACTTCTGTGATTGTGTTATATAATTTGACACAGCTGACTTTTAAAAGGGAGGGGGTGTTAGAGATCAACCAAAGGATTTGTATGCATGCATATTAGCATAACCAATGGACACAGACATTGGGGCGGTGGGGGCTTGCCCTGGGAGGTGGGAGTGGAGTGGAGGTCGATCGGGAGAAAGGAGACATATGTAATGGGAGACTTATGTAATACATTAAACAATAAAGAACTTAAATTTACAAAAAAAAAGAACAGAAAATAAATCAATCCATAATAAATAAATAAATAAATAAATAAATAAAACATGTCAATAAAAAAGGGAGATTATCAGGTGGGGCTAATCTAATCACATGGGCTTTGAAAAGCAGAGGTGGCAGCTGGTGGCAGAGGAGGATGGCAAGAGAAGAATTCAGAACTATTTTCAACATGGGAAGGATTTGACATGCCATTCCTAACACTGAAAATGGAGAGGGACATGAGCTAAGTAATGCAGGTGGCTTCTAGAATCTGAAAATGACCCCCAGCTCACATTCACAAGAACAAGGAGACCTCAGTGCTACAACCACACAGAATCTAATTTCCCCCCAGTGCTGAATGTACCCAAACCCTCCAGATAAGATGCAAATCAAGCTGACACCTTAGTTTTGGACTTATGAAACCTTAAGTGGAGAACACAGTTGAGCATACTCCAACTTCTGATCTACAGAATTGTGTACTAATCAGAATGTGTTGTTTTAAGCTGCTAAACTTCTGGTCATTTGTTAAGCCAGCAATGTAAAATAAGCACACTCTCTTTGTGTGGTCTTCCTTTCCTATTTAGAGATTTTTCAGTAGCTTCTACCTGGTCCACAGTGAAATGCATGTCCCACCCCAAGAACAAAATTGTACATAGTCATCTCTGGTTTCTAGCCCCAGCGTGATCTTGGGGGTATTGCAAATCTTATCTCTCAGCCAGCTGCAAGCTTCATGCAGTTCATCAGGATGAGTATTTGTTGGAGAGCAGTTTTCAGTCTCCTTTATAATGCAGGAAAAAAAGCAGCCTCTAAACTCAAGCATGGAATTTGAAAAATGCTCCAATTCCCCAAAATACAAGGAGTACTTGTGTAATTTACTACCTAAATTAAATTGTTTTCGCTCTTCTCTTCACAGTCCTTGATGGTTTTTATCTTGTTAGTTTTGGCTTGACTATACCATTTTTTCTTCTATTTTTAAGCATTATCATTTACTATCTCCTTGGAGCAGAGACATATATCTTGGTGTGAACTCACTGCACCATCTTGATGAGAAATAAAGCATTGTTTTTTAAAGGATAAGAAACACTCATGTATACCCTCATGGCCAAGGCCAAAGTATATTCTCTTGTTCTTGGAAAATAAAACACAGAATTTGGGCTTGAAACTGGGGCTATCTATGGCTACATATAATGGCATATAAAATATAAAATAAATTTCAAGAACACATAGACACATGTATAGATATAGAGATAGATATAGACATAGACACAGATATAGATATAGATGATATAGATATAGATATGGATATAGATATATAGATATACATATACATATAGATATACATATAGATATAGATGTGTATGTTTATATAAATACATATATCATTTAAAATTACTATTATTTGAAAATCCTATTATTTGCAGTAATAGTATGAATTCAAATGCAGAGGTCCTGATGTATGGCATCCATGTTAAGTATAGTAATACTAGTAAAAATTCTGTAAAGGGAATGTCTTGTTATGGGTACTGCTAGTTGGTGTCCTAAATAGACATCTTTCAAATGAAGAGGAACAGGATATTTTCAAAAGAGAGTTTATTTATTTATTTTTTTGGTTAAGGTATTACATATGTGTCCTCATCCCCCTATTAACCCCCCATCCCCCCCCACACACACACTCATGCTCCCATCCCCCTGTTGTCCATGTCCATTGGTTAAGCTTATATACATGTATACAAGTCCTTTGGTTGATCTCTTCCCCTCACCAATTCATTTTTCAAAGACATCTTAATAACAACATTAATTGCCATAAGAACATCTTTTTTAAAAAATATATTTTATTGATTTTCTACAGAGAGGAAGGAAGATGGATAGAGAGTTAGAAACATCAATGAGAGGGAAACATGTATCAGCTGCCTCCTGCACACCCCCTACTGGGGATGTGCCCACAACCAAGGTACATGCCCTTGACCAGAATCGAACCTGGGACCCTTGTGTCTGCAGGCCGACGCTCTATCCACTGAGCCAAACCGGTTATGGCAGAACATCTTCATTAAATATATTTTCTTGACTTTTCTATGCTGAAAAAAATAATAATTATAAATAAAGGGCCAAGTTAACAAAATAACAAAAACCAAGAACATAGTACAAAATCAAGTAGAAATGATGCCAGTTGGTTTCTTCATCTACAGATGAAGTTAAAACGATTTTTGTTTATTTCATGGCATATTTAAGTTATATGTAATTATTATTTTTTAACATTTGTAAAAATATTAAGTATTAAAGAGGTGGTAAGGATAGAAAAGGTCAGGAAATGACCATGCAAAGATCAGAAAGACTGAGGATCAAAGGAAGACTGAATGGTCTCTTGACCAGAACAAATCTGTAGGGAGCACTTTGGCTTCCTATTAACTAAATGTCATGGTTGTTGAGACTCATGGATAACTATTTGAGATGGACACACATGTCCATGATGGGAAGTAACTGATTTTGCTAAAGCATGAATATAAATACTTTTCAGCAAGGCAAGAACCTCCTAGACACATAGCCAGTGAAAGAGCTGAGAATACTTCCAGGTAGATGTGGACAATATTTCTTTTGTCCTTTACTCACCATTGCTTACCTAGTCATTAATAATTACTCCATGTTATTAAGATATATACATATTGAGATATTCACAGAAATTTCAGATCTCAGACTGTGTATTCTGTAGGAATGCTGAAATTGTAATGTATTTTACTTTTTCTCTTTATGTACACATTTTCAATAATCTGCTGAGCATATCCATCTACCATGCCATGAAACCTTTAAATTTTCTTATCCAAACCCAATCCTAGAACTATTCCTATTTCTTTTTTAAAAAGTAAACATTTTATTATATAATAGGAGTAAAAGTTTCTGAAAATCTATATCAACAAAACCCAAATGATACATTTTTGCAATCAACACTACCTTTTACTTTTCAGAAACCTGACTGAAAACAAATAGTTAAATGTTCTGCAAACAGACAGGACCAAGTCTTTCTGTCTAATGTGGTAGCTGAACAAAGTATGAGTTACAGAATTACTGCCCTGGTGATGACTGAAGCAGCTAGGGAAGAAGGGAGCTCATTTAATCTCAAAGAAAAAGATGAAATATTCCTTCTTTTTCATCAGTCAAATCTAATCAGTAGTAAAAAATGTCTTGCCGTTTCTACCAGCCAAGGTACTTCTATAGGGTATATTATATTATTACTAGTGCAACTATTCTGGCTTAGTATTATCTGGACAATCTTTTAAAGAAACACTGTCCTTTCCATACCGTTAGATACACCATACTCCGTGTCACAGGTGTATAAAAGTCTAAAATACGGGAGTGGATTTTCTGGAATAGCTGTGTAAAAAGCTCCCTAAATATTTTCTTCAGAAACATATAAAATAGAACAAATTTGTCAAAAACAATCACATAAAGACTCTGGAAATTGGCAAAGCATACAACAAATTGAGAAGCACTTAAGAAAATCTACTACATCTTAAGAAAATGCCAAAAATCTGTGGCATTTAATCCAGATATTGCTGTCATCAATTCACCACCTACCATCTATGCAGATCCAGAGGTGATGGAGGTGTCCAACTTCTCTGAAATCAAGGGATCTCTGCTTGCTATAGTGCTACATAAATTATTTGGGATTCTGTTTTATACCTGCTACCTTAATAATTTGAGGTCTATTTAACAGACCATAAAATGGAAAGGTAAGCTTTAAACAATATATAATAGGTATAGGTATACGTAATATTTAAGAAGCATCTACTATGAGCCAGCTTAAAAATATATCTCAATTAAAAGAGTATCACATAAACATTCGTTTTTTATTAAAATACCCATGCATACATGTGTTTTAATTTTTCAAGTTTGATTTTGCTTAGTTTGGTGCCTTGAATTTTTTTTAGTAACCTTAGAGTTCATTTTCAGAAAATACTGAAAGGCATCCTGTGGGCCTTTGAAACATGTATATTGACTCTTGACTGCCACTGGTTATTAGTTATTTACTTATTCAATTACAAATTATTAATGGACACTTACTGTGTGCTGCATACCATTATAGAAGCTAGAAGATATATCAGTGAGAAAAGCAGACAAATATTCAAATGTTCCTGCTTTCATTGATCAAGTGGGGAACATGGTTAATAAACAAATAAGAGAATGAGATATATATATGTGTGTATATATATATATTAGAAGATTACATGAGCTATTTAAAATTCGATTTCATGTTTTTAAAATATTGTGTATTAGAAAATTTGAGGTATAGGAAAACCAACAGATCAACAGATGATTGCCACTGAAAAGACAGTTCATTATCCACAGTTCCCCAGAGAAAAGAGCATGGTATGCCATGGGGGTTCACATGGGGAAACGCCAATGTCCATTATGAGGCAGAAGGGAGAGAGGAATCAGTGGCAAGAGCCTTTATTGTGGTTTGCAGAAGAAGGTTCTGGCAAGACAAGATAAGCAGGCTTAAGGTTGGCTAGTTTGATTAATTTCAGCAGATTCTGAGATATAGGGTCTGTCCTAGTTGTCTGTAACTTGGTCCTGGTTTATGAGAGCAGCTGGATAATGATCTAGAGTGGAGAAGCTAGACAAGGGAGGCAGTTGTGGCATATGGACTTTAGTTTGGTGGGTTGTATATGAAAGATACATTAGTAAGTCCTTTACTATCTCTAGGAATTGGCTAGCCATGAGAGGGCCAGTCCCTCCATGTCATCAAAGTCCCAGATATCAAAGCATCAAAATACAGAAAACTAAAAAAAATTATATTAGTATATGGCTAACACAGTAAGAAAAACCAGGACTTCTGAGGCTGGACAGGATGCGTCTTACTGAGAAGCAAGTTCTGCGCTGGCTGACAAGTGCAAAGGCAGACCTGGAAACATGGGTTCTATACCTACTTACATTTCTCCAGGGTTCTCTGGTGTGGAGCACAACCTTCACACGGACAGGCAGCATTCTTGCCAAGAAGAAGAGGGTAAAACGAGTCACAACGGTACTGGGAGGAAAAGCATTTCAAACAGAAGGAACAGACAGTGCCAAATCTCTGGTGCAGGAACTCACCTGGGGTGTTTGAAGAGGACATTTGTTATAGCTTGACCAAAGTGAGCAGAGATGAGAGTAGTGAAAAATTAGGAAATGAGGTTAGAAAGGGAGCAGATTGTATTTGGCCTTGCCAAATATTTTAAATGTTTGAGCTTTTACTCTCAAAGAAATGTGGAACCATTGGCATATTTTATACAAAGAAGTGACATGATCCAAAAGACTTTCAAGAGGATCATTCTAGCTGCTGTGTTAAGACCAGACTGTAGAGCAGCAAGAGTGGAGTCAGAGAGAAGACTGGGGAAGGTTACCATAGTAACCTGGGAGAGAAACAATAGTGACAGAGAATTCACTGGTTGTGCTGGAAGTATGTTTGTGGCATAAATTGTGAAGTGTATATTTGCTAAAATTCATTAAGTTAAATACATTAAATATGTATAGCTTTTGTATGTCAATTATACCTCAATAAAGTATTTTTAAATCATCAGATTCTGAATATATTTTGAATGTAGGACTAATGGATTTCTTGATAGATTGGGAGTGGGGATAAGAGAAAGACAGGGGTTGAAAATAATATCAAGAAATTTGGTCTGAGCAACTGGAAGCATGGAGTTGGCATTCATTAATTGAGACTGGAAAATGCAAGTGTATGGGGAAGATTAGGAGTTCAAATTTAGACATGTTATTTTTAAAATGTCTATTAGATATCCAAGTGGGAATCATCAAATAGACAATTGAACATTATGAGTTTAAAGTTCAGGGGAAATGTCCATACTGTAGACATGATTAGGAAGTTGTTATAATGCAGTTCATATTCAGAACTGCAACTTGAAATTATATCAGTAAAGGGAGGACGAGATGATATGAGGTCTCAGCCCTGATCCTTAGAATACTCCAATGTTAAAAATGTAATGAAGAAGAGGAACAAGCAGCACATGGGACTGAAAAGTGGTGGCCTGTGAGAATGAAAACCCAGGCACTATGAAGTCCCAAAAACAAATGAAGAAAGTATTATGAGAAGGAAAAGATCAGCTATATAAAAATATGCTGACATTTCAAATAAAATGAAGACAAATAGCCATTGGGTATGGCAATAAGGTGAGGAATAGTGACTGTGGTGGTAGTGTTTTGATTTGTTAGTTTGTTGATTGGTTCACTTACATAGACTAGAAAAATCATGATGCATAGATGATGATGAGCCAAGTTTACTCAGTGGGTGTTTGGGTTGAGCTGAAACTTCTAGTTTTTGAAATTTGGCAGTGTTTTCAGAAAAATCCAGACATTCCATAATATACTTTGAAGGTGGCAATATATTCATTAGCCCCATATGTGGTCTGCATTTTATCTTATGTGTTAAATATAATACATTAAAGAAAACTGAGCCATGACAAGCTAAGCATTATTGACAAAAGAGCCATCTAAGAGTGTTTTTATTTGTATTTTTTGAAACCTTTCCTATTATTTTCCCTTTAATCAAAATTTGTAAGCAATCCTGTCCATCAACAGATGAACAGAAAAACAAAATGTGGTATATCATACAATGAAATATTTGGTCACAAAAAGAAACAAAGTTCTGACACATGCTACAGTATGGACTAACCTTTAAAACATTAGGCTAATTAAAATAATCCAGACACAAAATGACAAATGTATGCTAACACTTATGGGAAATATCCAAAATAGATAAATACAAAAGAATAAAAAGTAGATTAGAGATTATGAGAGGCTGAAGAGAGGGGGAGTGAGGAGTTATTGCTTAATGGCTACAGAGTTTCTGTTTGGGTAATGAAACAGTTTTGGAAATAGATAGTGATGGTAGATGTGCAACATGGCAACTGTACTTAAGGCCACTGAATTGTACACTTAAAATTGTCTATCAAACTCCAGCAGTGCATTAGTAGTTTTTTTTTAAGTGGCTTAAAGTGTTCTAATAGGACCTATTGGAACCCTTTGATAAATAGGTGATCAACTTTGAGAATCAATCAAGTCGCCTCTGTGAAAACTGCCAAATATCCCTCAAAATCACCTTCTCACCAGGATGAAAGAACCTCCCAGGACACGAGCTAGAAATGTAAATGAGTTTTCTAAAGCTTATCTGAGTACTGCCCATGACTTTTTAGTTTATTTTCTATCTTCAAGTGAACAGTTTCATCACAACAGTCACCTTGGCTTTTACACCTTGATACTTAATGTAAAGCAATTCAGTGAAAAAAAAAAAAGTGGTATATTATGGAAATCACCTACCTGGTGGTATTCAAATTACCACCTCATCCTTTTCTTCTTCTTAAAAATATCTTGGTTCTTGTGAATAAACAGTTAAGGTTTTCTTTATAGCCTAGAGGAAATAATAGTAGAAGTGACAACCCTTGATAAATTCAGTGTTATTAAAAGCCCACCAGGAAAAGTGATTTCCTGGGTACATAAAAGAACATTCTGTCCCTTATAATTTATGACTTTAAACATTGATCCTATTTATGGAGAAGCACCACAAACTTAACTGTGCATCACTCTTATTGCAGATGTCATTAATCATGTAATGAGACAACTTGGAGTTCAACCTATAGAACAACTTGGCCCTGGGGCTGGGGACCAAGTCAGTCTTCCATTTTACGTGAGCAGAAAGTCTCTAGGAACCACAGAATAAATGCCAGTTTGATTAGTTCTGTAATGTAATACACTTTCCCTTAACAAAAACCTTTCTTCATAAAGAATCAGCCTTTTAAATTAAATAATACCCAGTTTATTTTTCCCAATTTATTTTTTCAAACATATATGATTTATGGGTTTCAGTGTAAATAGCTACTACAAAATCACTGTGTTAGGAAAGATAAAAAACACTACCATAAAACTGCTTCTAGTATTTATTTCATCCTGAATAATATCATTGATAATAATGGGCATGACAACTTTATGAGCCATTTTGTGGGCTTACACTTGGGAAATTAAATGAAAAGCAAATGTACCTTCCTTAGGACTTAGTTTATCTGATGCATCTAATTACATTTTGAGACAGAATATGCTATTCACTGCATGAAGGTTGACTGTGGTATATGTAGTTTTAATAACTGGCTATTGGAAATAATTCACTCAGGATTAATTATATAAAATTGAAATGTGTAGTTTTTATATGAGGGAACAGAAGTATCTAAACACTTTTAAGATATTAGGGACTATGACATATATTATTAGTAAAATGAGCAGTGATCATAATGAGAAGGGTTTGGATTTTTAATCCTTTTGTAGAGAAACCATGAGAACTAAATTATCATCCTCCATGAAGCACCTCCTGTTGAATACTGCTATGTTATGGGGTATGAAGTGTATTCTCCAGTGGGAGCAAGTCTAACTCTAAGTTAGGGAAAAATAAATAAGTGGGTAGAGGCATGTGAGAGTTGGCATAATCAAATCTTTTATTTTTTCTGTACTTTAATCAGGAAAAAAAACCCTCAAATTACATTATGAGATTATTATTATAACAATATCTACCTCTCTTCCAAAGGCAAGGTTGGGTCAGGTAATATTGCCTGCTATTCTGACCCTTAATCCAGAACCTTCTCTACAATTTCAAAGTTGATTAACTAGGAGTCTTTCAGTATTTGAGTGCCTTGGCTTGTGCTCTTATTTCAGCATTCTGTCATCCATGGCTCCACTATGACACTCGCCACTGATCTGGCTTCTGGCAACCACCCAGCTAAGGTACAATTTTGCCTCCATACAAGAGAGCCCAGGCTCTTCTGCATTTGCATAAGAGAATTGGAGAAGTGAAATGACACAGAGGGTCTTGTATCTTTTCTGAAAAGACTGCATATACTCATCTAGAAGATTTACTTTTGTGGTCCAAAGTCAAGACTAAAACATTTGTCCAAAAGATCCCATTTTTTCTATAGTAATTTTTTTGCCCATCTCCTTCAGTTATCTTTTCCAGTGTTTTTTTTTTCTTTGTTTGTTTTTTTTAAGTAGGAAACATCTTGAGATAAACAGCGTAATTCAGAATTAGAATGAGTATGAATGCAATTTGCTTATTTATTTAAAATATTACCTCTTTCCCAGCTGGTGTGGTTCAGTGGTTGAGCATCAACCTATGAACCTTGCCTTTGGAAGGGAAGTAGATATTGTTAGAATAATAATCTCATAATGTAATTTGAGGGGTTCTTTTCATGATTAAAACCAGGTCACGGTACGATTCCTGGTCAGGGTACATGCCTGGGTTGCAGGCTCGATCCCCATGGGGGCTATGCAGGAGGCAGCCAATCAATGATTCTTATCATTGATGTTTCTATCTCTCTCTCCATCTCCCTTCTCCTCGGAAATTAATAAAAATATATTTTAAAAATAAAATAAAATATTACCCGTTGAGCCCTCATTTGGATTTCTAAATAGCTTAACAACTGAGAAAGACTTACAGGAAGCAGAAATGCTTAGGTAAGATAGATCTATATAATATCTCTTCTTATTTGGTAAGGATTGCCTTCATTGTGTATAAACCTCAAAATATGTCTAGGTTTTTGAGGGCCACATGATAGCATAACAAGACTCTTCAATATCATAAAACAATAATATTTTAAAGTTTTACTATTATTATTATTTCATTTCTTATATTGGGCTTATTTGCTTTCTAGCTGAAGGTTTGAAATCACTAAGCATATCTGAATTTTCCAGGGTAAATATTTATTAAGAAAACGAGTTTCACTTCTAAATAGTTATTGTATCTACTGGGGAATTTCCGTGAATGTTGCCATAATAGAAAACTTTCAGCAAAAAGACACTCGTCTTTGAGGAAAATATTCTGCCTTGCTATTTTTATTACATGCAAGTTTAAAGGTTGATCATGAACATTATCTAAATTTTCTTCAATTTTAGTAATATATGAAGTGAGTCCTATTTATTATTCCAAACTATAAACCATTATAATGCCAGATTATAGTCCCTATTTTAATAATGATAATAATAGTCTTTAATATATGTTAGACATTTTTCTAAACATTTTACATGTATCATATGGATTATTATGGGGTACTTACTATTCTATACTCACTTTACATCTAAGTACCTTGGATCTTAGAAAGACTGTATACTTGCAGAAGTCCCACTGGTAGGAAAAGACAGAGCAGATCTTTGCTCTTAACTACTGAGTTATGTGCTAATTTGCAGGTCATTTAATATTCCTGGGCCTCAGTTTCTTTATCTATAAAATAAGGTAGTTCGTCTGGATTGCTTTTATTCTAATAGGTCATAATCCTGGGAGTTTTTAAGGCTGTCCAAAATTATGAAGTTTTGGACATAGTTTGATTTATAAATAATTCCAATAACAATTATCAGTTTGATATACTGATAACTCGATTTTTATTAGTATTATTTGCAATACTTTTTTGTCTGCACATCTCAAAGCTCTCTACAATTTTTTGTTAAATACCTACTAGAAAGTTTTTATAAAGGATTTTTGCCATCCTGACTTTTTACTTATTTATTTTTATCTTTAATGAATTGGCCCAGTGGGGAATAAGGTTGCCTCAGCCAGCAGGGATTGAGTCATTAATTTATAAAGTAAACTTAAGCTAAAGAAGTGGACTCTCTAGCTGTGTTCAGGCCCCAAGCATTCTCTGTTCAGAATTTTTATTCCTGTCCTATCCACAGCTCCTATATCTGATGCAAATATTCTTAACTCTGGTAGTATGAGGAAATGGATTTAGACCTCACTTGATTAATCACTATACAAAGGGTTAACCAGAGTGCCAAAAACAAATGTCAAGTCAAGGCAATAATCAGGAATAAGTAATTAAGCAGGGCTGGGGCAGCTAAAACTCATTTGAACTCCTTTGTTGCAAAATATATTTAAAATGTCCATTATGTATAAATTGTTATTTCATACAGCATTTTCTAGCACTGCATTGCTATATGTCTCTTTCTTCTTTCTTTTTAGCACAGTTCCTGTCTCAGTACTTGGACTGTAAGCAATTTGAGCAAAGGCAAAAGAAATCAGCCAGTATTACTGAGTTACAGTGTGTTACATATTTAATTCTCCAGACATTGTTGTAAAGAAAGTAATAGCCCTAGCCGGTTTGGCTCAGTGGATAGAGCGTTGGCCTGCGGACTCAAGGGTCCCAGGTTCGATTCCGGTCAAGGGCATGTACCTTGGTTGCGGGCACATCCCCAGTAGGGAGTGTGCAGGAGGCAGCTGATCAATGTTTCTCTCTCATTGATGTTTCTAACTCTCTATCCCTCTCCCTTCCTCTCTGTAAAAAAATCAATAAAAATATATTTTTTTAAAAAAGAAAGTAATAGCGTGCCCATTTCCTCAGTGAGAAAATTATGGTTCACAGAAATCACAGAAGGACAGAACCTAGATTTAAATATGGTCTTTTTACTATAAAGCCTACTATCTTTCCACTTGGTCATGACACCTACTCCTATAAATAACCTTCTTTAGTGCTTAGAAAGAGTCTAAGTCTATAGAAAAATTACAAATGCAACAAAGTTTAAAGTATCTTAAACATTGAATAGTCTAATATCTTCATTTAGAAATGAGGTGTCCGAGGCATGAAGAGCTTATGTGACTTGTTTAGAATAGATATTTAATAAATACTTGTTGCATGACAGAAAGACAGAAGGCAAAATTAAAATTTAGTTTTTCTGCAATGTGATTGAGTCCATGAGACATCATAGCTTAGATGTAACAATGTTGGGGAAAAAAAGTTTATGGGCTATACTTAGGTTAAAAAAAATCATTGGAAGTTACTGAATACAAAGATTATTTCAATTTAAACAGTGAGATAAATTGGCTTTAAAAATTTATTCCCACTCATTTTTAACCACAGGTAAGACAGCCATCATTAAAGCAGAAATGCTACATAAATGAAATCAAATGTAAGTAAATTTTGGGGGCAACTACAGGAGAGCTAGAGCAAGATTAAACACAACAGTTTGAGTTTACAGTGTGAAATCCTTGAGCTATAAAACAAAATTAATATAATATTAAATAGTAATAGTAAAAATAGTAGACTTATGGTAGACCTCATTTAATATTTCTCCCTCATTCTGAAAAATAGGTAAATAAAACACTCCTGTTAACATAAACACATTCAAACCTGTAAAGAATTTTTGTGAGTTTATTTGAGCCAAACTGGACAATGGCCAGGAAGCAGAATCTCAAGGATTGCAATAATGCCCCAGAGAATGGCAGTTTTTCATTGTAATCAAAGAAGGAGATGTAGGTGGGTTACATGAAATCCTTTGGTGTTAGATAAGAGAGGAAGGAAAAAGCAAAGCGGGGGTGGAAGGGGAAGGGGGGACCTCTAAGATTGGATAAAGAGTAAAATGATAGACACATACAGTACTTCTTTTACTTAGGTGGGTACAGGATAGTTAACAATCACCAATTAACACAGTAACAATAACAATGAAGGAATTTGTGGTATCTGTCCTGGCGCCCAGGGAATTTGGTTGTGCCTGAGGGTGTCCAGAAAAAAGGAAAGTTACAATTTACCCTGACATTTCAATGATATGTTATCTTAGATGCAAAAAGTCAATAAGCTCAGTTAAGGTAAGCTCCCTTAAGATTGACCTTGTCAGGGAAGGTCAATTGCTTTTAGTTAAACAATAATCCACCATAATTGCTTTTAGTTAAAGTTTTTCAGACCATCCTTTGTGGTTACTTTACGTCTTAGGGTTTGCAAGACTGCCATGCAGGCCTTCCCTGAGCTTGTCAGGTTAGCATATGGCCCCTTTCATCCCCATGTTGATTTTTGCTTCACACACTATGCTGAAGAAAACATAGTTTCCAGGAAAGGCTTGTTTGCTTGTGTAC
>NW_006297755.1:192117-193909 GCF_000327345.1 Myotis davidii | reverse complement strand
GAGTAGACAACACAGGATAAAGCCAGGCATTGAAAAACGCTGACAGTATCCATGTGCTCTCAACCAAAAAGGCTGCTTACAACTGAACCTTGAAGTTGGACCAGGAAGGAGTGAATTATGGAGTCTTGAAATTTCATTTTTCCCATTAACAAAACAAAAAATTACATACTACTTTTATTGAAAGGCATTTAAACACATTGGGGATAAGTTTGTGTGAAATCTTCTCTTGTTAAAATTCATAAGCAGCACTGCAGCTAGAATATGTAAAATATTAGTTGGGAAAAGGCAAATCTAACCATACTTGTAGGCACAGATCTATGCATTGCACAGATCTGGAAACCCTTGTGTCACTCTACTGGGAGTAAAATGCCTGGTTATTATTGGGAGAAGAACGCACTAACAACATCCCTGAATTAGTAAGAGGTTGTGACTAGAACCATAGGACTGTAGTGTAATGGACCTGCTTTGTCTCAGGGTTTTCAGCCCTCCTGTTGGAAGTGCACTAATAAAACAAAAACATCCTGCGCTGAATGTAAAATAAATAAAGATGTATTTAGAATAGAACACTCTTCCTGACTTGCTTTCCAACTTCCCTGCCTGTCTCAAAGAAAAATATTCATTGGTGGCATCTAACCATGATTAATTGCTCCTAACCAAGGAAATGGAAAAGCAATTCTATGGCTCTCGGACTTTGCAAAGCTGGCCTTGTCCAAAAACTCAGAGGAAGCTCAGAAAATGTCTCAGTATAACACAAGGGCCTGGCAGCAACAATTTTCCAACATAAATCTCAGTAGGAAATATGGCTTTCTGTTCTGTTTTCTTCTCTAGTCATGTAGCTTGTTGTCCAGCCTAGTAGAATTCTCAGTGTGCAGTCATCCCAGCATGGCCATGAAAATTGTTTCCATGTCTCAATTTTGTATGTATGAGAACGGAAAAAGTAATTGATGCTACTAGGTCCCTCCTCCACTTCTACCCCACCTGTTTTTGCAAGGGTGGTGGGCAAAAACTGGGAATACCATGAATGCTGAGCATTACACACAGAGCATTAGGAATTATATTGCCTCAACTAACTTAATTATGACATGATATGCAGCATAGGACATATTGAGGCCCAGCTTAGATAAATGAGTGAGTCTTTTCCATCTGTAATTGGTCTGTCCATAAGAGTTTTTAGCAATAAAGAACCACAGTATTGGGGCAGATATAATTCAAAGATTCTACTCATAATGAAATATACATAATGAGGTTCACATGCTAAATTTCTGTACCAGCTGCCAATGCTTGTGGTATTTGCCCCAAATCCATTTTTAATGCTTGCAATGTGAAGGTCTGTTTTGTGCAAGGTTTATGTTTCTTCCTAGTATACCCTTGGCATTTTTAATGAGGTAAAGAGTTCACCAATGAAGAGTAAGCCTTTCCTAATGCTCAGTCCACAAAGACACAGGTCAAATCTGAGATTTGCATGTGTGCATCTTCTGTGAACCGAACAACTTTTCACTGTTGGCTGTTTCTCTATTCACTTCTGTGCCCTCCATGCACTTGGTGACGCTTCCTTTATGAATTTACTAGAGTCCCAGTGCACAAAAATATGTGTACTTGGGGGATCCCTCAGCCCAGCCTGTGCCCTCTTGAAGTCCAAGACTCCTTGGGGGATGTCCACCTGCCAGCTTGGGCCCGCTTCCCAGGGGATTGGGCCTAAGCTGACAGTCAGACATCACTCTGGCAGCCCAGGAGCCCTCGGTGGATGTGCAACTGACGGCTTAGGCCTGCTCCCGCTTAGGACATCCTTAGT
>NW_006297755.1:186263-191666 GCF_000327345.1 Myotis davidii | reverse complement strand
AACTGCTCCCCCTGCCAGCCTAGTTGTCCCCAACTGCCCCCCCCTGCCAGCCTGGTCACCCCATGCAGCCTGCTGTTCAGTTCTTTGGTTGTCCCTCACTAACCCCCATGTTGGACTGGTCACCCCAGGCAGACTGGTGTTTGGTTGTTACTGTAATGACATCCCAGACAATTTGCATATTCCTCTATTATTAGTATACATGGTTTGTAATTGAATCATAATGTATCCATATCATGGGCAATAAAATTGTTTTAATTTTTTGTTAGTGAAAATGGCATAATTAGGACTATCTATTACTTTATTTTTATTGAAAAGGGTGATCTGTTAAAATGGGACCTAAAATCTGTCTTTTTAAAAGTAAATGAAAAGCATACTTAAAATTTATGAGACCCTCAATCCCCCAACCAGTCATTCAAATTAAGTTAACTCTTCTTTGTGTCTAAGGTATCCAAGTGGGCTTTCAGGTGTTTTCATTATACAAACCCTTGTGATGATATTCTATAAATAAGCAGTCATGTTTACTGGAGTTAGGAGTGAAGAATAGGTCAGTTAGATAACCTGATAAAGTTATGGAGAATAAAGAATTATTTTATTTGTCTGCTGGTAATGCAGGTTATATTACAGAGCTTTCTCTTTGTATTTTTAACTACACAACTTTTAAAGTAGGCCAGCCTCCCCACACAGAGAACCTTGAGTTCTAATATAGACTTTCAAACTGGCTTCTCACTTTCGGAAGCTGGAGTTGAGTCTTTGGCTTCAGCTCACCTGAGTGTGAATCCAAATTTTGCCTTTTCCTAACTACAAGCCCATGGTTAAGTTGCTTAACCTCTTTTGCCTGAATCTCCCCATTTGTAAAAGTGGCATGACTATAGTCCCTAACTGATAGGGTTTCACTGAAGATTAAGTGAGAAATACTTCACCAGGCACAAGCACCTTCTCAATAAATGTTTCTTCTTTTTGTGGATTTCTGGACATAGGAGTTTGTGGATTTTACTACCAGGTTTGAGAAGCACTATCTTGGAGCCATCAATATCTGAAGGGACAAATGACCCATGAGATATAAGAAATAACAAAATACAAACAGATTTTAAAGCAACCTGATAAAGGGATATTTTATAATAAACTTTCTCATGGACTCCCAGAGGGAATGTAAGTTAAAATATTCCTCATCTTTTGAAGCAGTGAACAATAAGTTCATAATCTCTACTTTATTTTCCATGGTTTTTCCATTTAAGTCTGACTTAGTAGAAAAACATTGATTATTTTAGTAATACTTAGCTAATCAAATCTATTTTTAATATTTTTGTCATAATACCCTTATGGGGAACTTAATTAAAGGTCCAGAATTCAAATGTGCTTCCTAAGATTTATGCGACAGAGTTGCTGCTAAGTCTCCTCAGTATAGATAAATCAATCATCCTAATATATAAAAACCCAGGGTCTGTAACATCCAAAACACCTGAAGGCTCAACTGACTGGAGGTCAGTGCTGTGTTGCCATGGCGACCCATTACTGACTGCCTTCACTGTGGGTGCCTTGAACTAGCACTAACTGCCGGGGGCTGAGGATCAGGCTCAAAGAGAGGCCTGGAGAGAGAAGCAGGATCTCATCTGTAGCCTCCATGGCAGCTGTTGATCAGCACTTGCCTCTCTCTTTTGCTCTGGGCCTGGCCAGCAGCCATGCCTCTTTTTCTCTCCAGCCTACACTGGGGTTTTATATCAGCCCGCCTCTCTGATCAGGCCCATTTGGTTCTGACTGGCATAGAAAACAACCAATCAGAACTAAATCTGAGTGAAGCGTGAGGAGCCAATGGCTGCCTAGGAAGTGGAGCTTTTGATGCTGACTGGCATATAACGGGACCAATCAGAACCAAATCTGGGTGAAGTGCAAGGAGCCAATGGCTGCCTAGGAGGCAGATCTTTTGATGTGGACTGGCATAGGAACCGACAAATCAGAACCTAATCTGGTTGAACTGTGAAGGCAAAACCTAAGTTGGGAACTTAGGAGGGGTTTTAAAGCAACAGCTGTTTGGTGTAAGGTGTAAGAAAGTGGTTCAATTTTTTAATGACCAGTTTGGCAGGATAGTGCATATGGCTGGCTATCAGTCCAGATATAGGGATTATGTATTTTTGTTTGCCAAGAGCATCTCCTCCTGATGAAAAAGGCCCCCCACCCCATTTAAGAAATCCTATCCTATATAATCTATCTATAGTAATAAAAGGGTAATATGCTAATTAACCAGCTTGACTGGCCATCTTCTGGACGTCGAACTTCCTTCTGGACATAGCCATGGTGGTGGGGGCCGAGGCAGAGGACATTAAGGTTGATCAGGCTGGCAGGGGAGGGCAGTTAGGGGCAATCAGACAGGCAGAGGCAATTAGGGGCAATCAGGCCAGAAGTGGAGAGCAGTTAGGTGTGAGATCATGCCACCAGGGGAGGGCCATTGGTGGTGAGATCAGGCCAGTAGGGGAAGGCAGTTGGGGGTAACTAAGCTGGCAGGGGAGGGAAGTTGGGGACAAGATCAGGCCAGCAGGTGAAGGCAGTCAAGGGCAATCAGACCAGCAGGGGAGAACAGTTAGGGGTGAGATCAGGCCGGCAGGGGAAGGTCAGTTGGGGGCGAGATCAGGCTGGCAGGGGAGGGCAGTTAGGGGCGATTAGGCAGGCAGGCAGGGGCAGTTAGGAGCCAGCAGCCCCAGATTGTGAGAGGGATGTCCCCGATTGGAGAGAGTGCAACTGGGCTGAGGGAACTGCCCCTGTGCATGAATTTTGTGCACCAGGACTAGTTTGTATATAAAAGCCTAAGCAACTGGATGACCGGACGACCAGTAACTATGATGCACAATAACCACCAGGGGACAGATGCTCAATGCAAGAGCTTTCCCCTGGTGGTCAGTTCTCTCCCACAGCAAGAGTGCCACTTAGCCATAAGCCAGGCTCACGGCAGCACTAATGAGCAGTGGGAGCAGCAGGTGAAGCAGGACTGGGATGAGGGGGGTTAGCGCCTCGCCCTGGCTCAGGCTCCTCCCCAGCCACCTGCCACTTTGCACACTGTTACATCCCTTGGCCTGGCCTGTGGGGATTGGGCTGAAACCAGCAGTCTGACATCCCTGAGGGGTCCCAGATTGTGAGAGGGTGCAGGCCAGGCCAAAGGACCCCACCGGTGCACAATCAGGGCCAGGGAGGGATGCGGGAGGTTGGCCAGCCAGGGAGGGACCATGGGAGTACTCCAGGACATGTCTTGCCCATCTTGCTCAGTCCCTATTGGCCGGATCCCCGCAGCAAGCTAAACTACCGGTTGGAGCATCTAACCCAGGGGAGGGCAAACTTCTTGACTCAAGGGCCACAATGGGTTCTTAAACTGGACGGGAGGGCCGGAACAAAAGCATGGATGGAGTGTTTGTGTGAACTAATATAAATTCAAAGTAAACATCATTACATAAAAGGGTACGGTCTTTTTTTTCAATAGTTTTATTCATTTCAAACAGGCCGGATCCGGCCCTCGGGCTGTAGTTTGCCCACAGCTGGTCTAACCCCTGGTGGTCAATGCACGTCATAATGAGCGGTTGAGCAGCCTTAGCATTTCATTAGCATATTATGATTTGATTGGTTGAACAGATGACCAGACACAGCATATTAGGCTTTTATTATATAGGATGATGTGAAAATTAATCCCAGTCAGTCCTAGAATAGAGATAGTCAGTGTTCCAGTAAAACAATGGAAGTAAATTTGTGTGCAATGAAGAGGGAAAAAAGTAACAAACAACAATAATGATAAAACTCAAGAAGCTGAACCCCATTGGAGCTACACAAAATTGGTTTAGCAATTTCATTTCTTCAGTACTCTTTTCCTGAATGCCAACAATGTTTCAGGCATTTTGCTAGAGTTTGGGAATAAAATTAAAAAATTTGTTCACACACACATCTGTGTAAGATTTCCCAAATAACTTGCCCAAAGTTATGCCTGATGAGCAAGGCCAGATCTTGAACATGTAGTTCTCTGTCTCTAAAGTCTAATGTTTTCCCCACAATACCAGGTTTCAGGCACTGCTGTATAGGGTCATGATCATCTCAGGTCCCTTTTCCTAACTCTGTATGTTCATTTCCTCACTTTTACATGTTTTGCTACTAAAAGCTTGTATCTTTGATTGACCTTTAAAGGATTGGTCTTGGACATTGGAGTCTCCTTGCCTAAACAGAGAATCAGAAATATCTGGGAATCCCATTCTTCACTTCCCCCCAACTCTATAATCCAAGAGTGACCCAGTCACAATGACTGATTGGTGTGGGAGTTTAAAAGCCCAGTTCCTTTGCCACAAAGGAAGATAAACTTATGTTCCAGAGCTCCCCATCAGATCAGGCTAAAACCTCACCTAAACTGATTCTTTTGTTGGGTTCTTCTTCTTTTTTTTTTAATAAATAAAGTGCTTCTTTTAAAAAATGTATTTTATTGGTTTTTTACAGAGAGGAAGGGAGAGGGATAGAGAGTTAGAAACATCGATGAGAGAGAAACATCAATCAGCTGCCTCCTGCATGCCCTCCACTGGGGATGCACCCACAACCAATGTACATGCCCTTGACCGGAATCGAACCCGGGATCCTTCAGTCCGCAGGCCGACGCTCTACCCACTGAGCCAAACCAGTTTGGCAGGGTTCTTCTTTTATATCATGCTTCCTTCACTTTCTTACTGGTTTTATGCTGGGCATAATCTTATATAATAAAAGGCTAATATGAAAATAGACCAAACGGTGGTACGACCGGTCACTATGATGTGCACTGACCACCAGAGGGCCGATGCTCAATACAGAAGCTGCCCCCTTGTGGTCAGTGTGCTCCCACAGGGGGACTGTCGCTTAGCCAGAAGCTGGGCTCATGGCTGGGGAGTGTAACAGCAGTGGGGGGAACCTCTCCTGCCTCCATGGCAGCACTAAGGATGTCCAACTAATGGGTTAGGCCTTCTGTCAGTCAAGCATCCCCAGAGGGCTACCGGACTGAGAGGGTGCAGGCTGGGCTAAGGGACCCCACCCCCACAAGTGCATGAATTTCCATGCACCCGGCCTCTGGTTATTTAATAAGTTACTGACTTAAGATATTGCCATCTTATCTACACTAATAAAAGACAAAGATGCTAATTGACCATACCTTCGCCACACCCCAAGCCATGCCCACCATTCAATCAGAGCAACTATATGCAAATTAACCCAAACAAGATGGAGGCTGGCAGCCACAGAGCTGGAACAAGAAGGAGGCTTGGTTGCCCTGGCGATGGAGGAAGCCAAGCTTCCTTCCACTCTAGGCAACAAAGTTTCAATTATAGCAGATAAATAAAGCCCAGAGCCCTGCTTCCAGCCAGCCTCCACTGGGAGCTTGGGTGGCTGGGGGCTGTGGCCAGCCTGCAGACAACT
>NW_006297755.1:172643-186094 GCF_000327345.1 Myotis davidii | reverse complement strand
CTCCCCGCTGGCAAGTGGGCATCCCCTGAGGGCCCCCGGGTTGGCAGAGGGATGTCTGACTGCCAACTTAGGTCCAATCCCCCAGGGAGTGGGCCTAAGCCAGCAGGTGGTCATCCCCCGAGGGGTCCCAGACTGCAAGAGGGCACAGGCCTGGCTGAGGGCTGCCCCCCCCCCCCGCGAGTGCACAAATTTTTGTTCACCAGGCCGCTAGTGTATATAATAAGTGAGTTCATTTTAACCACAGAATCATGAGAATGTGCTTTTAATAAAACATTTAGATGATTATTTAATCAGTCAAATGTGTGTATAATTTATTTAGTGAACTTGGCCAAGTCATAGCATTTATTTAGATATCAACTTTTGCGTTTGAAATATAAATGTTATTCATCCAGATATCTTGTGCAAATTAAATATAGTATATACCAGGCTATTTTATGATACAAAACAATCATGGACTGTTTAACCGATAGGCTATATTAACAGTATCCACATTTTGACATTTTATCTTCATTTCAGTAAACAAGAAAAATAATTTAATGCTTTAATTTACTTTCCTTAATAGAGAGGATTTCATAAAACAATGGTCAATCTATACTAATAAAAGGTAATATGCTAGTTAGACTGGGTCGACCAGACATCTTACATCTTCTGGTAGTCTGGTCCTCCTTCCAGACAAAGGGAAAGTGGTGGGGGCTGAGCCAGAGGCAGTTAGGAGCAATCAGGCTGGCAGGGGAGCAGTTAGGGGTGATCAGCCACTGGGGGAGGGCAATTAGGGGCAGGCAGGCCAGAAGGGTAGGGCAGTTAGGGGTGATCGGGCTAGCAGGCAGAGGGGTTAGGGGCGATCAGTCAGGCAGGCAGAGGGGTTAGGGGCGATCAGGCAGGCAGGAAGAGTGGTTAGGGGTGATCAGGCAGACAGGCAAGTGAGCAGTTAGGGACCAGTGGTCCTGGATTGTGAGAGGGATGCCCGACTTCCAGTTTAGGCCCAATCCCTATGTGATTGTGCCTAAACCAGCAGTCAGACATCCCCTGAGGGGTTCCATATTGGAGAGGGTGCAGGCTGGGCTGAGGGACCACCCCCCATCCATGAATTTCATGCACCGGGCCTCTAGTTCTTATATAATAGCAAACACATTAAAACAACTGTGATCAGAAATCCACTTATTACATTAAAATATTTATATTTCAGTTTTTTTACTTAATGTATGGCATGTCTTATTCATTTGAAGTATTTAATATGCTATTAAAACAACATGTTAAACGGTATAATTCAAAATTTTACCCATTTTAAAGTACTTTTGCTTTAAAAGGAGACATTGCATAGACCCCAATAGTGGAAAAAATGAAGAAGGACGCATTAAAATTCTAGATGGCATTAATTCCATGTAGTCCATGAATAATCTCTTTTTTCAAATTCCCAAACATGTAAGAAGCCGAGAAGTTAAATTTATTTTATGGTAATAATATTGTACATGAGAAAGGCTAAAGGAATGAAATAAATGCATAGAAAGTGGATTCCATCTTACTCTCATACCCATGTTTTAGAAATGGAATATAAATAAACAAAATAAATCAAAAGGGTTTAAAAATGATTCCTTAACAAGATGTTAGGTGATGCAATCATTTTACCCACAGACAGCATAGAAATAAATTCATAAACTCTGAAAAAGCAAATGGAAAATCACTCAGGAGACCTTGTATTGGAGCTTCTTGGACATTGGACACCAAGATTAGTTCATCACATTTTACATGTATTTCACAGTAGTGAATATTTTATTACTGCGATCAATAAAGCTTTGCGGACTGACCTTGCAGATCAAGAAATAGAAATGCAGAGGTAAGTCTATGAAGACAAAAAGGTATAGCAGTACTTAATTTTTATTTTATTTGTCCTTTACATTTCTCATTACCCATGGAAAGAATGGCCTACTAATTATCATGAGCAATATCTAAGACCCTTATTATATATCACAACACATTTTCCATTTATGAAAATATTTAAAGACAAACATGACTTTTAATTATAAAAAATTATAACCATACAAAATTAACCCAAAATAAGGTTATATAGTGGTGCAGGTGATGAAGAGAATTGAAAAGGCAAAGGAGAATTTTGTTTTGAATCTATTCTTTGAAATGTTTTCAATGAGAATATAGTCATAGAACACAACTTTAATATTTTAATTCTGATCAGTAACAACTCACTTGCAAAATACTTCAACACCTCCCTATGCTCGAGGCTCCTCCTCCATAAAAATAACAACAGTTCTATTATGTTTTATTATTTCAACTAGAGGTCCAGTGCATGAAATTTGAGCATGGAGGGGTGTTCCTCTGCCTGGCCTACACCCTCTCCTATCCGGGATACCTTGGGGGATCAGGCCTAAATCGGCAGTCAGACATCCCTCTTGCAATCCAGAACTGCTGGGTCCTAACCACTTGCCTACCTGCCTGCCTGATGGCCCCTAACCGCCTCTGCCTGCCAGCCGGATGCCCCCCTAATTGAGCCTCGGGCTGATGGGAAGCCACCATTGGCAACTTGTCTGAGCCTTGGACCATCCCTGGGAGTCTGGAGCGCTGCGGTCCCCAGATTGCTTGAGCTTGCAGCCGCCATCCCCGGCTTCACTGAGCCTCAGACTGGCCCTGGACAGTGGCAGCCGCTGTCCATGACTTGCCTGAGCCTCAGGCAGGTGCTGCAGCTTAGTCCAGAAGGACATCTGGATGGTCGTCTAGAATACATATGGTCTAATTAGCATACTACCCTTTTATTAGTATAGATTATTTATCCAGTGATCAGAAGTCAGGAGTGACTATTTAGGGAACATACATTCCACACTGGAAGGAGCTCTACAGACCCCCACCCCTATTGTCACCCCTGGTCAGGGGTAGCTGGAATTGGCATCCAATGATTCTTCCTGTAGAATCTGGGGATGTTGAATACCTTGAGGGAGTAGGCCTTAGTTTAGCATATGGAGAAATGGCAGGCCCTGCTAACTCTCAGCATCAAATTCTGAGTGGAGACCAATGGGACTACCCACTTCACAAAAAAAGGGACTCCTACATAAGACATGTGGTACCTGCTGTCAGCTCTGGGAAGCCCTGGAATAGCTGTCAGATTGAGTTGTCACCTGACTTTGACCCTTGGGTTTGCAGGGAAGTGAGTTCTGTTTTGAGGAGTGCTGCCTCGGGTGAGCAGAGAGAGGAGTCTCAAACTCTCTCAGGAGTCAAGGTAAGATGCTGAATGAGAACTGAAGAACTCTGAGATCTGTCTGTCTGAGGCAACCCCTCTCCTTTTGTGGGGGAGGGGTTAGTTCTCACCTGAGGATATTTTTTTCCATTGATTTTTAGAGAGAGTGGAAGGAGGGGGAGAGGGAGGAGAAGAGAGAGAGAAAGAAAGAGAGAGAGAGAGAGAGAGAGAGAGAGCGAGAGAGAGAGAGAGAGAAGAAAGATTCATCAATTGGTTGACTCCTGTATGAGTCTACTGAATCCTGGGATCAGACCTGCAATCCAGGTATGTGCCCTTGACCAGCAATCTAACCTGTGACCCTTTGGTACATGGGCCGATGTTCTAACCACTGAACTCACTGGCCAGGGTGAGGCACCCCTTCTTTTTCACTAAAGTGTCTCACAAAGATTAAGAACTCTGCGGGAGAAGCCCAAGGTACTCCCTGGGATCACAGTGAGGATGCTGAACAAAGACCACCCACCCCTAAACAGAAGGCATTACACAAAGCCTGACTCCACCAGCCCTTTTATCAACTCTGTGAAGCACTATCTTCAGGAGAAGATGGGTGAAGGCACTGTTCATCAGTAGCTGCAGTTGAGTTTACTAGATGAGGCCATTCACATATCCCTAGGTTGTGGTCTCCTATCATCCACCCTCCTGCCACATTCCTGCCTGCTACCAGTGACAAGAGTGAGCTTGTCTCAGTGTCAAGAGATTCTGCATTGCACACAGGATCAACAGCATGCCAATAGTGGGATCCAGGGCCTAGAGGCTACATAAGTCTCTGAGGCTCTGGAAGAGACCACTTCTTCCTCTTGTCCTCTAATGACCGATAACCTGAAGGAGGCTCTGGCTGCTGAGACACCCAGTATTCCACAGAGTCCTCAGAATGCTTGTTCATCTTCAAAGGTCATCAGAGCCAACTCATCAAGCAAATCAGATGAGAGCTCTGGCAGCCAAGAAAAGGAGGGTAGTTAAGTTTTTTCAAGGGCAAATTATCACACAAGATGAGGCTGTGGGAGTGATTGGCAAGGTCCTAAAGTGAAAATCTGTTCTTAGCAGTTGCTTTGGGATCGTGGGTAAACCAGACCCCATGGGTAAACCATAGCCTACACCATTCAAAGGATATTTTAAGTAAGATATGTTCAATGTAATTTGACAAACTAAGCAAGATTTTTGGAGGGAGTGAATGAATGAAAATCAGGATATATTGTTGGAAGGACAACTAAGAAGGAGTTGGTCCTGGACACAAATTCTAGGAGTTTTGAGTTGCATCCAGTTGGGAAATACCCACCCCACCCCCCCAGCCCACATTAAATAATATATTCTCTAATCAGGAAGCAGCCTGGGTCTCTGAGTTACCCAGTAGCAAAGATCCCCTGCCAAATCACATTAACTTTTACGTGCACAAGAAATTAATTTTTGTTGTGTTAAGCCATTCAGATTTTAAGTTTTAGGTTTTGCATCAGCTAGCAGTTTGTTTATCTCACTAATTAACAGGTACTATTTATGTTGCTAAGCTTATTCAAAAATTTTAATGACAAAGCTAATAATAGTGCATACATATTGTTGCAAATATTTCTAACATACATAAATATATCCCCTCCCATCAGAATATTCCTCCAAAATTAAGCTTTCTCTTCTGAGGTAACTGCAATAAAAATATGGTGTGCATTATTTAAAGATAGCTTGGCTGGAGTGGCTCAGTGGTTGAGTGTCTACCTCTGAACCAGGAGATCACAGTTTGATTCCAGTCAGAGTACATGTCCTGATTCAGGCTCTACCCGCAAGAGGCGGTGTGTGGGAAGCAGCTGGTCAATGATTCTCTCTCCATCACTGATGTTTCTATCTCTCTCTCCCTCTCCCTTCCTCACTGAAGTAAATAAGAATATATTTTCAAAAGATAATTTTAAGCTTTTTAATACACAGATATGCTATAAAATAAGTGTGATTTTTTAATATAAAGGGTAATAATGCACATATTATTCTCCTCTTTGCCTTGTCACTTAAACAATGAATGCACCATTATCCCATAACAACACATATAAATGTACCTCATTATTTTAATTACTATCTAGGATTCTAAAATATGAATGTTTCATAATAATTTAACTATTCTCCTGATTGATATATATAGCAAGTAACTTACATTATTTTCTATGGTTAATGGGTTCAAAATAAACATCTTTGGAAATCAGTTCTTGGGAAAATGTACATAGGAAAGACAGAAAACAGAAATTGAGATAAGAGGGTATGAAAATTGTAATTTTAAAATAAATATTGCTAAAGTATCATCTCACCAATCTACCAATTCATATACTCACAAATTAATATTTGTAAATGCCTTACACTCTTCACAGTTTATTTTTTCAATCATTTAACTTTTGGTCAAACATGTATATTTTAAAATGTTTCACAGTTACATTAATTTGTATTTCCTTGTTTTCTAAGTAGGTTGTGCAGAAAACTAACTTAATTTCTTGCCAATATAAAGCTAGAATTCTACAGTGATGGTCTAAGTCACAGGACTTCTCTGAACATGCTTTAAAATTCTGATGTCAACAAGATGTTTTCCTTTTACAGTGAGAAGCAAAGAGTTGGTTAGAATTACCAGATGCCAGAAATTGGGGCCAGACAGTTTCAGCTAGTGAGGGGCATGAGGAGGATGGCAGGTGAGAGCAATTTCAACAGTCCACGAGAAAAACCACCAGCAAAATCAAGTCCAGAGAGCTTAGGGCAGGCTGTCAGGCAGGGATCTAAATCTTGAGTTCAGCATCATGTGGAAAACTTACCATAAGGAGAGAAGGTGGTGGATTAGGGTCAGGCATCCAGGAACACTGACATGAGAAGGCTTGAAATATTTCTGACTCACCTCTGCCAGCTGGATAGATGAAGGAACCCAAAGCATTTAAGACATCTCACCTTACCCTACAATCTTCTCAGCATATTGTCAGGCAGACTAAACCTGGCTCCTCTGTATCACCTAGTGATGTTATTGATGGATTCTGGCAGAGCAACATCTCTTCATGACCCTGGGAGTCTAGTGTACCCTTTACAATGCACCTCGGCTGGGAGCTATCTTTGTCTCTCAGAAATGGCTGTTTCTTACCTCTATTTGGGTTACAACTTGGTGAATAGGTGAGGTGAGTGAATGATGACAGACCGTTGAGACAGGCCAGGAGAACCCTGAATAGTGGAAGGGGATATGCAGTCACAAGGAGGGGGAAATTGGAGGAAGAATGCCTTAGGAGTTAATTGGCTCAGTGACTACAGGTAAGAGGTTAGGTGTGGACATGTCTTGAAAAACAATCCTGAAGGCGTCCCTAACTAAGACTGCCTTCTCACACTTCCTGAATTTTTGGCATATCAGGTGGGGGTCCTGCGATTGCTTGCTGACCTGTGTTATAACCAGATACCGACTAGGATAGGGGACAGGGCCAAGGAGCAGGCATCTGTAGAGTGTATGGCGAACTGATGGAGATGACACATTTCTTTGTTAAACTGACAGGGGATGATGGAGATATGTGGAATCCAATGAGGGAAGCATGATGTACCATACAGTTTCCAGCATACCTACCTCAAAGATGAGGATGTTAGGGTCTGGGAAGGAGACATTGATGATCACATTCTCATTGGTATTTTCAAATGGGAAAAAATGGAGGCATAAGACCCCATCAGGGTTTATTTTTTAATTAATTTATATTTATTGTTAAAAGTATTACAGATGTTCACTTTGTTTGTTTGTTAGTTTTTTCCCATTGACCCCCCACCCTCCCTACCCCTGCCAGGCCTTCATCACTCTATTGTCTGTGTCCATGGACTGTGCATATATGCATATCTGTTCCCTGGATAATCATTCCCCAACCCTCCACCCACCGCCACCACCACCTTCCCTCTGAAATTCATCAGTCTTTTCCAAACTTCTATGTCTCAGGATCTATTTTGTTCATCAGATATTTTGTTCATTAGATTCCACATATGAGTGAGATAATGTGATACTTATCTTTCTCTGACTGGCTTATTTCGCTTAGCATAATGCTTTTCAGGTCCATCCATGTTGTTGCAAATGGTAAGAGTTCTTTTTGTTACAGCTGCATAGTATTCCGCTGTGCAAATGTACCACAGCTTTTTTATCCACTCATATGCTGATGGGCACTTGGCCTGATCCCAAATCTTAGTGATTATAAATTGTGCAAATATGAACATAATGGTGCATATATTCTTTCTGGTGTTTCTGGTTTCTTAAGATAGCTATGTATGCAAATAGGCCAAACTGCGGAACAACTGAACAATTGGTTACTATGACATGTGCTGATCACCAGGGGGCACACGTGGACCATGGTGGGTGTCAAAGCAGGTGGCAGGGTGCGGAACATGGTGGGCATCGACCGTGGCGGGATAGTGGAGCAGGTGAGCAGGGGCACCAGACCAAGGTGGGGCGCCAGTTGCTGTCATTGGGACGAACCTCAGGTGGTTACTGAAAATTCTTTGCTCCCGTGTGCCACGGTCCCACCAGGCACTCGCATCTGCTGCCAGCACCGGAGCTGCCACTTGCATCCACTGCTGGAGCCTGGCTCTGCTCCTGATCACTCGGCACCATCAGCAGGTGAGAGTGGCTGCTGCCAGCCCTGACCACCCCTGAGGGCTTCTCCACCTCCCTCTGCTCCTGAGGGGCTACTGGGGCAGTAGCTGCAGGTACCAGCCCCAATAGGTCTGTGGGAGCGAGCCTGCCGGCAGACAGGGGCTGGGGGCTGCGGTGGGAGGGGCTGGGCAGGGACACAGAGGAAGGGCCGAGACCTGCCCCTGTGCCCACCACAGCCTCGTGGCCCACAGTTCCTTTCAAAGTACATGAATTCGTGTACTGGGTCCATAATACTCTTATAAGCAGCATTAGTGGTTCAAATGGGAGTTCCATTTTTAATTTTTTGAGGAAACTTAATACTGTTTTACACAATGAATGCACCAGCAGTGTACTAGAGTACCCTTTTCTCCACATCTTCGCCAACATTTGCCCTTTGATGATAGCCATTCTGACAAGTGTGAAGTAATACCTCATTCTCCTTTTAATTTGCAACTCTCTAGTGATCAGTGACTTTGAGCAGGTTTTCTTATGTCTATTGGCCATCTGTATGTCCACTTTGGAGACATGCCTTTTTAGGTCCTTTGCACATTTTTTAATTGAATTGTTTGTCTTCCTTTTGTTAAGTTGTATGAGTTCCTTACATATTTTGGAAATGAATCCTTTATCAGATGTATCATTGGCAAACATGTTCTCCCATACAGTGGGATAATTTTTCGTTTTGCTGATGGTTTATTTTGTTGTGCAGGAGCTTTTTATTTTGATGGAATTCCATTTGCTTATTTTCTCCTTAGTTTCCTTTGCCCTAGGAGATGTATACATAAAAATATTGGTACGAGAGATGTCTGATATTTTGCTGGTTTCTTCTAAGATTTGTATGGTTTCACGACTTACATTTAAATCTTTTATCCATTTTGAGTTTATTCTTGTGTATGGTGTGAATTTGTGGTCTAGTTTCATTTTTTTCCATATACTTGTGTAGTTGTCCCAACACCATTTATTGAAGAGACTGTCTTGACTCCATTGCATGCTCTTCCCCTCTGTCAAATATTAATTGAGCTTAATGACTTCAGTCAATTTCTGGGGTCTCTGTTCTATTCCATTGGTCTATATGTCTGTTCTTGTGCCAGTACCAGGCAGTTTTGAGAACAGTAGCTTTGTAATATAGCTTGATATCTGGTATTAAGATCCCTCCTACTTTGTTATTCTTTCTCAGGATTGCTGCAGCTATTCTGGGTCTTTTTTTATTCCAGATGAATATTTGGAGAGCTCATTCTAGGTCTGTGAAATATGCCATTGGTATTTTAATGGAGAGTGCATTGAATCTATGGATTGTTTGGGTGGTATGGACATTTTAATGATGTTAATTATACTAATCCATGCACACGGTATATTCTTCCTCTTATTTATATCTTCTTCTATCTCTTTTTTCAATGGACTGTAATTTTCTGAGTACAGGTCTTTTACATCCTTTGTTAAGTTTATTCCTAAGTATCTTAAATTTTTCTTGCAATGATGGATGGGAAGGTTTGTCTAGTTTCTCTTTCTGAGAATTCATTATTGGTGTATAAAAATGCCATTGATTTCTGGGTGTTAATTTTTATCCTGCTAAATTGCCAAATTCATTTATTAAATCTAGTAGTCTTTTGAGTCTTTAGGGTTTTCTATATACAATATTATGTAATCTGCGAATAATGACAATTTTACTTTCTTCTTTACTATTTATATGTTTCCTTCTTGTCTGATCGCTATCACCAGGACTCCCAGTACTATGTTGAGTCAGAGTGGTGAAAGCAGACATCTCTGTCTTGTTCCCATTTTTAGAGGAAATTGTTATAGTTTTTGTCTATTGAATATAATGTTGGCTGTAGGTTTGTCATATATGGCCTTTATTATGTTGAGGTATGATTTATCAAGGTTTATTTTGAATCAACAAATATTACCTCTGGTACTTTTATGGATTAATTGATTGACTCATTCATTCACTCATCCAGCAAGCATAGAATACTAGAAGCCTTGTGCATGAAATCCATGCACAGGTAAGGTCCCTAGGCCTGGCCAGCAATCAGGGCTGATTAGGGCCTTCTAGCTGCTGGCCAAGGCCTTCCTTCTGGCTGCCAGCAGGGGCCTTCTTTCTCCTGACTGCCAGCTGCTGGCCAGGGCATTCCTTCATTCTGCCCCACCCCCTGGTTGTCAGCACACATCATAGCAAGTGGTTGAACTCCCGGTTGGTCAAACTCCTGAGGGGACAATTTTCATATTAGCCTTTTATTATATAGGATATATTGAGGGCAAACACAAAGTTAACAAAAGGAAATGGAAAAAAAAAAACAGTAGATTCAGGCTATGATTGTGAGGATGTTCAGGAGGAGACAGATTAAAGATTTAGGAATTTGGGGGCTCTATGAAAGAATAGCTGAGAGTCTATAACAGTGATGGCGAACCTATGACATGCGGGTCAGAGGTGACACACGAACCCAATTTTTGGGTTGATTTTTATTTGTTAAATGGCATTTAAATATATAAAATAAATATAAAAAATATAAGTCTTTGTTTTACTATGGTTGCAAATATCAAAAAACTTCTTGATGTGACACGGCACCAGAGTTAAGTTAGGGTTTTTCAAAATGCTGACACGCCGAGCTCAAAAGGTTCGCCATCACTAGTCTGTAACAACTTTGAGTCTTGAAGGTTGGTTAAGTAGGTAGAAGCTGTTCATCTTAGCTGAGGTTGAGGATAAAGAAGAGGAAGAGTTGCTGAAACCGGTTTGGCTCAGTGGATAGAGCGTCAGCCTTCGGACTGAAGGGTCCCAGGTTCGATTCCGGTCAAGGGCATGTACCCGGGTTGCGGGCACATCCCCAGTGGGAGATGTGCAGGAGGCAGCTGATTGATGTATCTCCCTCATCGATGTTTCTAACTCTCTATCTCTCTCCCTTCCTCTCTGTGAAAAATCAATAAAATACATTAAAAAAAAAAGAGGAAGAAGAGTTGATGGCAATTTGAGTTAGAGGTAGAGATGAATAAGGGTGTTGTGGGTGAGGACAGTGTGCTTACTATCCTGGTGGAGATGTCCAATGGGCAGTAGAAAACAAAGATCTAGCTATCAGGAGAGGGGCCTGGGCTGCAGATTATGTTTGGTTACATCAGGAGATGTCATTTTAGGCCACAGATGGACATAAAAATCAAGCGTTGTGCATACAGTGGCTTATATTATGTTGCTCCTCTTCTGCAAACCAAAATTACACAAAGCTTAATAAATCCAAGGAAGAATTTAAAGGGAGAAAGTCCTTGTCCAAAAATCTACCAGTCAGAGTTTTCTATGTTTCCTTAACTTTATATATTGCCCATTCCTGTACATTTGTGATATATATAATGATTTTTCAATCTCAAATCTGCTATCTTGGGTTTCTTTTAAGACTCTACTTTTGAATACACAGACACTTATCTCCTGTGACTAATGTGTCTGTACTAGGAAGTTAGAAACTCTGTTTTAACTCAAATTTCTCATGATGTACAGAGAAATTGGCTAGAAGCAATCTTGGGTTCAGTCCCTTGAGGTCAGAACTTCATGATATATTCATTATCTAACTGAAGGGCAGTGATTGTCAAAATTTTAGACATGAGACTGTTTAACCCAGCTGACATCTTCCCCTGAAATCCAATCCATATACATAAAGAAGGCTGAACAATCTAGGTAAACTGGGGACTGCAAGTCCAGAGACCTATCTACTCATCCCCTTCACCCTGAGGTCAGTGGGCCCTAATAACTACAGGACTCCAGGGTACCCCTGAACACTTTGGGAAAGCTCAGTGCTAGAAGAACCAACCTCAGACATGGGCTTTATCTAGGGTTGGTGGCCAGCAGTCCTGAACATACAGGACATGTCCTCTATGTGATTTTGTCCTGCATTCGATATTGATTTTGTCAGGACAACCTAAATGTGATTTATTCAGTTTGTTTGTTTTTTCAATAAGTCACACAAATTTAGCAGTAAGAGCTATTTTTTCTATCATAGTGGTTGGTGATTAAATTACTTGTGTGGAAAATCACACCTCCACAAATAAATGTCTGGTCTCTCCAGAGGTTTGGCTGAGGGAAGATCAAGGGGTAGCAGGGGTATTCAGAATTAAAGAAATAAAATATTCAAAAAAGGAAAAGCTTGGTTTTGGGCCATAGTCCCAATTCATGAACAGGTAACCACCATTAACTAGATGTATAACCAGTACAATCAGCCCATCAATGACTGTCTCTAGAAACTAAGCTCCTGAAAGTGAGACTTTCAGAAATGCCAAGCTTCTGAAAATCCACTAATCAGTGATACCCCACAAGCACCTATCCTGAAAGTCAGCCAATCAGCAACAACATCACATTTTCAGGCAGCATCTCAAGCAGCAAGTTATTCTGTCCAGAAGCCATGCTTCTGAATACCAGTGGGTCTATAGCAAACATACTCTAATGACCATAGAAATAAAGCACTTCCCTAACACTCTGCTTCTGAATGTTCACCCATCCTTGAATCTCCAAGCAAATCAAAATCTCATATATGATCAGCTCTGGCTATTTTCGGAAAGAATGTGCCTTTCAAGTACAATCCTCTCCTTAGTAAAATGGGAAATTCTCCTTTTTCCATCAAATATGGACTTCAAGTTATTCTTAGGTCACAAGTTTACCATTTTAACCATTCAACCATTTTAACCATTTTAACCATTCAACAACTGCTGTTTATAGACTTGATCAGACTTATGAGTGATGGTTGTACTGACTGACATGGTCATGAGATTTTCAAATTAAATCTTTTCAACTCTTGCATTGGTTGAAAGCAATATATTTTTATTTTTTTATATTTGAACCTCAAAATACCTATACATAAGTGTAAATGTTATGATGTCTTTTACGAACAGTGGACATTTATTAAATGAGGAACAAGTCCTTCTAAAGCTTTGTGTGCAGTATGTAATGCTTCATTCACTATAGAAAAAGGTGAAAATTCAGATGTAAACCAAAATATACTTACAACTGAACATGAGAAATTAATGATTTCCTTAACTAGTACCAATGACATTTTTTAAAATGTGCATTTCTTTGGTTAAGAGACATTCAGAACTTGTAATGGCCTCCTAGCCTGTATATCATTATTGATTTCTTTACCTGACATTAAAAGCAAATTTTGAAGTGCCAGAACCAAATCTACTGCAATAATAATAAAAAAAAAATCTTGTAGCCCCATTTACTATTGTAGAGATTATCAAAGTTCTAAATGATTTGTTTTGATGATTCTTGGAATTATTTTAATTGATTTGGAGAACAGCAGGATAGAGTTTTTCAAACATTTTAAAGTATTTTTTTAATTTATCTTTATTGTTGAAGGTAATGTCCCCCTTTTTTTCTTTATTGACCTCCTCCACCCACACCAGTCCCCTCCCCCAGGCCTTCACCACACTATTGTCTGTGACCATGGGTTATGCTTATATGCATGTAAGTTCCTTTGACATCATGGCCACAGGAAAACAAAGTTTTCTTATAAGACTATTTTGAGTAAAATCCTTTGCAGCTTTGGATTCAGAAACAATAGCAAACTTTTGCAGACTTCCTTTTTGTAATTAGGAGTTAATGAATTAAAGTGGTGAAAGATGACATAAAGGATGCAT
>NW_006297755.1:155559-172559 GCF_000327345.1 Myotis davidii | reverse complement strand
GATATTCTTTTGTTGAAACTGCAATAATAGTCACAAAATGATTCTTACTTCAAAATATATATTCTTTCAACTGAGTTATGAAAGGATTTAGTGATTTTGTTAGCATTCAGAATTCCTCAATTCTCATTCTAAAATCTTTTGGCTCCCTTTAACAAATGCAGTTGAAAGAAACTTCAATGTATTAGAAGCACTGATATCACATTTTAATTCTGAAGAAAATGTCTTAAAATTGTTGTTGACTTTTTGAATAAGTCACTGAACAAAGCCTACTTATTTCTTGTTCATATTTTATAATATTTCTCTAGAAATAAGATTATGGGCTTTGAAAGAAGAGCAGTGCTATTAAAGTGCTTCATTGATTAAAAGAACTTGTTGAATATGCTAGAGAAATAATTGTTGAAAAAAGTTTCCCTTTATGTGTCAAGGCTGTTCTTAAAAAGGATATTACTTTTATGAACAAGAAAAGAAATTCTGACTTGGAATGGGTAATTATTATGAAATTTGTCAAGACTATTATTTTAAATGAATTTTATCACTTGAAGAATTTGATTTAGTAACATGGATGTTATTGAATATTTTCCCGGCATGGAAGCAAGAAAAGGAAAACAATTGATAACAATGTTCTTTTTTTGTCAGTGAGCAGCATTTAAAAAAAAAGTTAAGAGATTCAACATAATCCTGAACAATGGAAAAGTGAGCTATGCCACCAAAGATGATATTATGTAATTCAACAAAGCAAATTTGAAGATCAGTTCTCAGAATTCTTAACTATGTCAGTATATTTGCAGTTTACTAGTTCATAATGCTAACGATGAAAATATATTCTCATTAATGAATTTTTAAAGGACAAAATAATGAAACAAGTTGTCAGTGACACTGTTAAAGCTATGCTACAATGTAAATGGAAGACAGACTGAATGTGCAAGGAATTTTATAAGCAAATTTTGTAAAAGAAAAAAATGTTGAGGAGAGGTAAATCATCAGGGGAATATAAAAAAACAGAAATATATAATTTAGAGATTATAATGGAATTCAGATGAATAACAAATAATGGTTTCGTATAAGTATAACCCATGAATGTTTTATTTACTTTTTTATTTCAATGTATATATGCATAGAACATGTTATAGGGTGGGTTGTGTTTCCTCAAAATTCATATCTTGAAGTCATAATACCACATACCTAGGAATGTGACTATATTTGAGGCAAGGTTTTTAGATATGTAATTAGATTAAAGTAAGATTTTTAGAGTAGGCCCTAATTCAATATAACTGGTGTCCTCATAAGAAGAAGAGAAATTTATTCACTAGAAGAAAAACAAAGTAAAACAAAACAAAACACAAAAACACAAGGAGAAAGCCATCTGCAAGTCAAATAGAGGCCTAAGAAGAAACCAACCCTATTGAAACGTTGATCTTAGCCTCCAGAATTATAAACAAATAAATGTATGTTGCTTAAGTACCAGTTTGTGGTACTTTTTTATGATAGCCTTAGAAAACTAATACAGACAGTTAAAATAATTCAAATTTAGGTGCAGTGCATTTTTATTTGCTAAATCTGGCAGCCCTAAGTAAGGGATAACCAGAGGTAAAGCTGCCTCATACCCTACACATCCTCAGGTGCTACAAGAGATGTTGCTGCCTGGATGATAAGCAAAATATGGCTCTTTAGTGCTCTCAAATGATAGAGAGCAAATGATTCTAATCTCACACATACACTTTTCCACAGGACAGGAAAAAGGAACACTTCTCAACTTAGTTTCATATTACCAGGCCCCTGGACACAGAAAGCTAAGGATAAATGTGCTAGGAGGCCAACTTCTAAGTTAATCTCACTCATGAACATAGAGGCAAATTCTAGGTATAATAAAAGTTTACTTAATCTGCAATATACACAAAGAATAAGGCCAGTGAAGTAAGTGGATGCTGCATGGACACGCCCCCAAGACCAAAATGGAATTACAACTAAAATACAGAAAAATCATCCTGAATAATAAACTGAAGACTAGCTGGAGAGAACCCTGGTAACCACAGACAGAATGTGAAGAATGCATAGAGACTGGTAGGAAGTGGGGAGCTTGAAAGGGCTGGCCAGGCTCCCACAGACAGCAGCTGAAGTTCTCAGCTGTTGTGGGGGAGTTTCCCACTAAGAACTCTGGGATCAAAACCCCAAGCTCGGCTCCCCAACCCAGAGCACCACAACTGAGAAATATGCCCACAGAATATCTGGCTGTGAAAAGCAGCAGGGTTGCTGTGTGCCAGGGAGAGACAGCTAGAAATGCATTATCCTCTTAAAGGGCCAACACATAAAATTTAATGTGCAGCCACTCACCTGGGGAACCAGCAAAGGGAAGGCAGAGTGAATTAGAGCTGTGTGAGCAGAAGCCAGATTTGGGGGCTCTAGGGTTAGAGCTTGGAAGACAGCTACCCAGGTTCCCTGTGCCAAGCCATTCCCCCATACTGCAGAGGACATCTTTCTCCTGCAGAACTTTATCATCCAAGCAACTTTTGTCACGGGGGGAAGAGAGGGAAGCAAGTGCCTCACACTTTTGGAAAATAACTTGCCTGTGGAGTTTCTGAGGCACATTAAGAGACTGAGAATAACAATCAGTCTGCATGCAGAAGCAATTGCCCCACCCTGTAATTGATAGACTGAGACTAATCAAGACTGAATAACAATCAGACCAGAAACAGAGGTGTGTCTCTGGAGGTTTTGAGTCTTTGTCTAATCTAATTTGGGATGCCATTAGTCTCAGTGATCCCTCTTCTAGGAATATATCCTAAGAAACCTGAAAAACCAATCAGAAAGACTGTATGCACTCCTATGTTCATAGCAGCACAATTTACAATAGCTAAGATCTGAAAACAGACCTGTGCCCATCAGTAGATGAGTGGATAAAAACTGTAGTATATTTATACCATGGAATACTAGGCAGCTGTAAAAAAGAAAAAATATTTTTTACCCTTTGAAACAGCATGGAGGAACCTGGAGAGTATTATGTAAGTGAAATACACCAGTCAGAGAGAGACAAGTATTATATGATCTCACTCATATGTTGAATCTAATGAACAAAATAAATTGATGAATAAAATAGATCCAGAGACATAGAAGCTTGGAACAGACTGTTAAATCTCAGAGGGAAGGTGAGGATAGGTGGGTTGGAGGGAAGAGATCAACCAAAGAACTTATATGCATATAGCATATCCCACAGACACAGACAATAAGGTGGTGAAGGTCTGTGGTAGGGAGGGCGACTAGAAAGGGTCAATGGGGGGAAGAATGGGTCAATGGGGCATCTGTAATACTTTCAACAATAAAAATTTTTTAATTTAAAAAAACCAATAATACACCCGGGACAAGGTGATGTATCATTAGAAAATCAGTATAAGAGATAAAATTCATAAAATCATTTCAATAAAAAAAGCTTTTGATAAATTTGAACATACAGTCCAGATAAAAAAGAAAAGTAAATAAATTCTCTTAGCCGAGTAGTAGAATAAAGTCATTTAACCTGCTGAAATATATCAGTCATTGGTGAACTTTTATAAGATTTTCATTTCAGACAATGATGTTCTACGTGGCTAGTCAATGTTTTATTTTGGATGTTCACCCCCATAATAAGGCAGATAGTATTTACAAAGTATAGTGAACTTGTAAAGGATGAAACAAAATTGTGATTCAGAAGTGATATGATTATGTGTCTGAATAATCCAATATAACAGAAAAATGTATGAGAAATATTGTTTTCAATATATTAATTCCTTAAAACAAAATCAGTTGTATTTCTACATATCAGGAAAAAATCTGAAATGTAAATTTAAGAAATATCATTTGCAATAAGCTTTAAAATGTCACGTACTTGGAAGTATCTAACACAACATGTATGTGGCTTTATAAAGAAATTTTGTAGCCTTATTGAAGGAAACTGTAAAAGACAAACAAATGGAAAGATGTACTTTTTCATTAATTGGAAAGGACAATAACAATCTTTTTATATGATCTCCATTTTGCATTTATTACATATTTTATTTCTCACATAATATGAGAGAGGTTAGGTGTTATTGCCTCAAGTTTAAAGATAAAACACTGTGGGTCTATATATTCAAGAAATTTGCCTAAGGTCATGTTGTAAGCAGAAAGGTAGAACTTGGATATATATTTCTGCCTCTAAAGTCCATGTTTTTTTCCACAATACCATAGGCATAAACAATGTTAGTTCTCTGCCCAGATACCCTCAGATATCTCTTGCCAGCTTTGTGTATCTCTTTCCAGACTACTGAATGCTTTGCTGCTGAGTTGTCATACATTTAACCATCAGAGGGTCATATTTGGGAATGAGTCTCCTTGTTCACACAAAGAATAAGAAATCTCTAGTGTTGTTATATCCCTCCTATCCCTTCCAAGTCCCCAGGCAATATGTGACGTCCTTTCCAGTTCAGAGAATTGGAATTGCCTAGGAATTTTATGTTTCCACATCCAATCCCAGAATGGTCCATAGTCAACAAGAGTACAGCTCCTTCACCTCAAGGCCAAAATGCTGTAGCATTAAACTGAGTCTGAAACCTCACCTGAAATTATACACTTACTTGACTTCTTCCCCTTTTCTATTCTGCCTCCTTCACTCCCATAATAGTTTCTCCAGGGAGCAAATCCTTAATAAAACACTTGCATCCAAAACTTTGGTTTGTTTGAGAGGATATCACCTACTAAACCTACATTGTAAGATATATTTACTTCAAATTCACAACCTAGATAGTAAGCCCCAAATCAAATAAATATGCTTATTGCATGAGCTTTACAAAATATATTATGAATGTGAAATTGGAAGTAATAATGTTAAATTATTATTCAATTATAATGATGTTTATATAATTCCTTTAGTAGCCTTTGCCAATTAATTTTATCTACCTGGCTTTAAGTTTCCTCCCTTGATAAATGAGTATATTGGATCAGACATTCTCAAATGCAGTGGATCTCAAAAGGAGGAGATTTTTGGTAAAAGACATTTGGTAAAATCTGGAGACAATCAGGTTGTCACAACTGGAGTATTGCTGGTGCTTCTGTAGACACCAGGGATGCTGCTAAACAACTTACAATATCTTGGATACAACACAACAAAAAAATTTTGGTCCAAAATATCAGTAGTGCTTAGATTGAGAAACTTTGATCTAAGTTCTCATTTGTCACTAAAGTTCATGCTATCTTAGTCTATTGTATGTAAGTTCATCATTTTGATGCAATCAATGCCTTTTAATTCTATGAGAAACCAGTCAACTCAGTCAGGTATCTTGGTACTAAATGGTTAGTTACTGGTCTGTTTATAAGCAATTGATTGTCAGTTAAGGTAAATTATTTAAATTATTTAAATATATATATATATAATTGATTTTTTACAGAGAGGAAGGGAGCGGGACAGAGAGTTAGAAACATTGATGAGAGAGAAACATCAACCAGCTGCCTCCTGCACACTCCCCACTGGGGATGTGCCAGCAACCAAGGTACATGCCCTTGGCCGGAATCGAACCTGGGACCCTTGAGTCCAAACCGGTTAGGGCTAAGGTAAATTATTTTTGCATGGACACATAGGCTTTGAAACTTAAGTCAATGACCTGCTTGCTGCTCTAGAAAATACTTTTTTTTAAAATGTGTAACAGAGGATAGATATTACCTCAAGAAAGCATATTCAATGGCAATTTGTTTTACGTAGAACAACTTGGGCTAATTAAATAAAACATGTAACATGCAATTTTATGGCATGCAACAATTATAGTTTGATTAAAAAGCTGTATGAGCAGGATGCACTTTTGACTCTTTATTTTAAACTCAGTAACCGAGAGAAAATCAGTTAATACTCTTAATTTACTGTTCTTAATAGAGCAAGTTTCCAATGACAGTTGCCATGCTATAGTTTTTATTAAATTTATTGGGGGTAACATTGATTGTTATAATTTTATAGAACAGTGAACACATTAAAAGTAGATGTGATTAGAAGTTCATTTGTTATATTTACCAAAAAATTATTTAATTTTTACTTAACATTGATCATGTTTATTGTTAATTGCACATGTTAAATGAGCCATTAAAACACCCCAAATTAAATGAAGTAATACTAAACTCTCTATTTCTATCTTTTATATACTTTAAAAGCTTAATCGCTTTATAATGAAGCATAATGTACAAACATAAAATATAGGAACAAATGAAGAAAAAAAGTATTAAAATCCCATAGTAAAATTAATGCCACATACTATAAAAACCGCATTTTTAAGATATAAAAAAACAGATGGAAGGACAATCTATTTTGGATTAATGACAAAGTACATGAAAGTAGACAAAGAAAAATGAAATAAAGATGTAAAAGCTGGATTTCAAAGGTAGATGCTTGGTTCTGTAGGCAGACTTATTCTTGTTTCCAGGTTTACAAAAAGAATGTAAATAAAACACAATAAGTCCAGAGTGCTGTAAATAATTCCATGAATAAATGGATTAATTTAAGAAATGGCTTCATCCAAATAAAGCATAGCAATGATATAATGTGTTCTCGAGGGACAAATGGAAAATCCCTCATTGCTCCTGTGTTCACTATAGCATTTAGGCCTTTGGAAATCAAGGCTAGAATATAATGTTTTGCATGTCTTTCTACATCTGCTACTTGATATTTTTATCATCATGTTCCTTTATAAAGCAGCATGATTTTGTATCTTGAAGATCAAGAATTAGAAATGTAGAGATATGTTTATACAAGACAGAAAGATACAATATAGCAGTACTAACTATGGTAGGAATGTGTTGCCGCAAAATTCGTATGTTGAAATCCTAATGCCCAAAGTGATGTTGTTAGGACCTTTAGGAGATAATTAGGCCCCGAGGGTTGAGCCCTCATGAATGGGATTATTGCCTTACAAAAGAGACCCCACAGTGGTCCCTGGACCATTCTACCATATGAGGATCCAACCAGAAGTTTGCAACCCAGAATAGGGTCCTTCCCTGGCGATGCTGGCACTTTGACCTTAGATTTCCCAGCCTCCAAAACTGTGAGAAATAAATTTTTGTTGTTTAAAAGCCACTCAGTGCAGCCAATGTGGCTCAGTGGTTGAGCATCGACTGCTGAATCAGGAGGTCAGGTTTTGATTCCCAGTCAGGGCACATACCTGGGTTGTGGGCTCCATCCCCAGTGTGGGTCATGCAGGAGACAGCTGATCAATGATTCTCTTTCATCATTGATGCTTCTAGCTCACTCTCACTCTCCCTTTCCCTCTGAAATCAGTAAAAATATATTTTTACAAAATAAAAAATGAAAGTCACCCAGTCTGTGGTATTTGGTTATAGCAGCCCAAATGGACTAAGACAAGCAGTATTCAAACTGTGTATTTTTTCTCATATTTCTCATGACCCATGGGGAAATGGCCTACAAATTCTCATGAACAATACCTAGCACATTGATTATGTATCTCATTAACTTTATTATTCAAGATAATTTTTAGTTAAAATACTTGAGGTGCTTTAATGAAAGGGTTTGCTATCTTTTTATATAAGAAAAAGGTAGGGCTATTTATAGAATGTATATAAAATCTGGAGATGTAGGGGAAGCATATAGATTATAATAAAAGACATCTTTACTCTGTAAAATAATTCAATCTGTGTTTCCAGACTTTATAAACATGTATATGAAACAATCTCCAAGATATATTACTAGTGTGGGAAAAGCAAATTGCACTGCTATATTACTATATTTACATGTCATTTAAATGCACATTTATATTCACATAGAATGATCTTATAATAAAGTTGCTTGGTAGTAGGGATGAGAGAGGGGATTGAAGAGAAGTCAAGAAATTAACTTTTTTTTCACTGTATGTTTAAAACTTTTACAGTGTGAAAATGTTAATAGAACACCACTTCAGTATTTTAACTCTACTCAGTAACAAATCACTTGCAAATACTTCACACCTTACCCTGATGCTCTAGTCATTGTGAGTATGAGGGTGGATTGGTTTCTCAGGAAGCATCATGGGCTAATTGACAGAAATCTAGGTGCTAATCCTTCCTCTGGCACAAACTGCTTGGGAGGCCCTGAGCTGATCACCATTCTCCTAAACTTCCGGCTCCCCATTCATAAAATAACAATTTTAAGGTCTTGTCCTACATTACTATTTTTAAAAAATGTTTTTAATGATTTTTTTTTTAGAGAAAAGGAAGGAAGAGGGATAGATAGAAATATCGATGAGAGAGGAACATCATTGACCAGCTGTCTCCTGCATGTACCCCACGGGATTGAGCCCACAACCTGGGCATGTGCCCTGACTGGGAATTGTACCAGTGACCTCTTGGTTCCTGGGTCCATGCTCAACTGCTGAGTCACACAGGCCGGGCCTACATTACTATTTTATTATTCGTTGACTAATCAGAGGTCAGGTAAAAGTATGAACCAATCCAGTAGTCCTGTGCTAGCTGTTAAAATTCTTCACTTCATGATTGTATCATAATATTCTTCTGAGAAAGTGAAAATTAGCACTACTGGAAAAAGATTGTTTCCAATGGGACATGGACAAGGTCATGTAAGCAGTGTGTATATTCAAGGCCACACCACAGCTGAAAATAGGACTAATGATCCCTCCTTGTCAGTGATTTCTGATTTCTAATCAATGATGTCCCCAAGCCAGCATTATTACCCTACCTTGTGAACAAAAATTACTGAAAAGCTAATTGCTGAACTGCTCTTTCTTCTTGACAAGATCCAATCCCTAACGTTCCCTATGGGGTATGCTCTTATTTTCTGCAGTCTACTAAATAAACCTGACTTTGTTGTATTCCAGGCTGTCTTTTATGAGCTTTGACACTTCCTTTTGACAATCAAAATGATCATTTATGCCCTGACTGGTGTGGCTCAGTTGGTTAAGTGTTGTGCCATGCACTGAAAAGTCACTGCTTTGATTCCCAGACAGGACACATGCCCAGGTTTTGGGTTCAATCCTCAGTAGGGTTTTGTACTGGAGGCAACCGATCGATGTTTCTTCCTCTCTGACTCTCCCTTCCTCTCTCTCTAAAAATCAATAAAACATTATAATTATATATGTAACATAAACTACATCTTTTGTCAAAAGATAATTCCTTTAGTCAAGAAAACATTCTCACATTGAAATAAAACACACAAACAATAGCAAGAGGCCTTCATTAATCCCTATCCTTGGAGATAGTCTTTTTTATATTCTCAGATTTTTATCCTATTCCTCCAAACCATATCACTTCATTAATTTTCTAGGCCTTTCTTTCACAGATAGCTTTAACATATTCACAAATTTTAGTAAATTATAAATTACATCTAGAAATAATAAATACTTGTATGTGTTATATATTGCTGTGTAAGAAATGACCCCCAAATCTAGTGACTTCAAGCAAGAAACATTTTTTATCTCAGTGTCTGTGGGTGAAGAATTTGGGAGTGGCTTAGCTGGGTAGTGTGTGCTGGTTCAGTTCTCTTATGAGGCTTTGAATCTCTCCTAGAATCTCATGGAGACCTAAATAAACAGGTCAATGTAAATTAACTTCTTAGAAATCTATTTCCCTGTTGACAGGTATGCCACTGAATAATTGCAATTCAATCACAGGCATTTTAGTATGTCTGTTCCATAAATACAGTGTCATATGAAGGTCTCATAATGCCTCTGTGAATCCATTATGAACTGAGGCTTGGAGAATTTGAATGTCTTGCCCTGTATCATACAGCTATGGTAAAGTAAAATCAGAATATAAAAACAAATTTATCTAACACCCTAAACCATGCTTTTTGTTCAAGATCAGATCTTCCATAGAGAATAATTTTTAAAAATAAAGGAGAGAAAGAAATAGAAATATTCATAATTGGGCCCTTTATTAGATAATATGAATGTTTACATATATCTCACTTAATCAAGTCTGTTTGCAAATGATAGTCCATAAATCTCTCCCCATTGGTAAAAATTATATTCAAAAATGTTTCTACATAAACAATAGATTCATATCACCAGGATTGCCAAAATTCTTTCTTGCAGGCATGAGCATTGAGGTCCAAAGGGGAAGTCATATTTTGCCTCAAAATCTTTTGCCCCATCTTTCTATGCTATTTTCTTCCTGAATACATTTCTTTTAAAAAAGAAAAGATATATTTTTATTGATTTCAGAGACAAGGAAGGAAGGGAGAGAGAGATAGAAATATCAATGGTGAGAAAGGATCATTGATTGGCTATCTCCTACACACACAGGGATGGAGGCCACACCTGGGCATATGCCCTGACCGGGAATTGAACCGCACCCTCCTGGTTCATGGGTTGACGCTCAACCACTGAGCAACACGGGCCCTGAATACATTTCTATCTCATTTCTTTTTCTTCTGTGGAACAGGAAAGATCAAATATATATTATTTATACCTTCTGATAAAATGACTGCAGTGAGAAGAAGCTTCAGTCAAATTTTTTATTTCTTCTCAACTTCAGCATTTCAAGGAATTTGTTTCTAACTGTGGCTATTAAGAAGGGAGCCAGAAGGAAAGGACTCAGAGAAAGGTACATCAAGTAGGACATGAAATTTTAAATATTTAATGTGAACAAGAAGATTAAACTGCACTTAATTTCAGATAGTACTTTCAACACTGAAAGGTATAGATAACAGAGAAAGAAGAAATACTAGAAATTTCGTTTATGTAAAACTGTACTAAGCAGGGTTACTTGGGTGAAACTCATATGCAGTTTTAAATATGTGTCAAACGAAGCTGTGAACAATTTCTTTAATCACAACATTAAACTTTAATCTGACAGTGTAGTGGGAATAATTCAAGATTTAGTGTCAGAAATAAATGAGCTTTGCTTCTGCTTTTACCACTACCAGTAATGGGACCTTGGACAGCTTATCTGTGACTCACTCTGTTTATTAGTAAAATGGGAATCATAATAATGCTTTTTTCCTCCTGACTGTGGTAAAGGTTAGAATTGATGTAGATAGTTTACCGAATACAGAGTAAAAGCTTAGAAAGTGGGCTTTAATCAGTCTCAGTTTACATTCATTTATTTGCCTGTGTGTGGAAGTGTGTGCTATTTTAGGAAAGCAAGACAGAAATGTTTCCCCACCTTTCCTAGCAACTCAGTTCTTAGATCTCTAGTACTTGGACATCCACCTCTTTTTAGGTCAACTTATCTACACCAAGTAAGTACTGAAACTTGAAGCAGCTTTGAGAAACATGTTTCCTTTTCTGAGTACCAAGAAGTAACTTCCTTTGTGTAAAGTTTTCAGAGGTCAAGTAGGCTTACCTCACTTATGTTTCTGGTTAGTAGACTACACATTTTCGATTTTTATTTTCTCAAATGTAAGCAAGGCTTCCCAAATGAGTTCCCAGTTTAAAATGCTAAGGCATTTTAGCTAGCGTGATAAAATGGATATATGTGTAGAGATGTTTGTGTTTCCAATCCTTGCTGAATATAAAGTTGATAGACAAGAAAAATCCTTTTAAACTTTACAAATATAAGCTTTTATTTGCTCAAAGCCAGAAAAATACCCCATAATAATACGTAACTAGTTCTTAATCAGCTTTTAAAATTATTTTGTATAAACAGCTGCCAAGAATAAATGAGATGTTGATAGATCTTTATAGACTAATGTTTATATTACTTGCATGTGCTCAATCATGAACTGTGAGGAAATGGAAAAATAAACATCCCACTGCCCTAAAACCTTATAAATGACTGATTATTACAAGTCAGTAGAGACTAGTTTATTTTAACAGTAGGAAACTCTAAAATCTGGCCTGTTTGAAAACACAAAATTTGAGAAACTTTAAAAGAATTTGCCCTCTCCCAATTGTCAGTAGGAATTCACCAATTTATGGGGACTCAGCTTAGTTCCAAACAATCTTATGTTTCACATTCTTTGCTTACTCGGTTTAAAAAGACTTCTTATAAGGAGTGCTTTCTGGCTTTCCCCCAAATCCCACCTCTATGGCCTTCTTGTTGGAGCTTAAAAGTTACTTTGTAATTAATCTACTTCTCTTTCTTCCTCCAAACCAGTGTTCAGAGTACATTTCAGCAGGGAGTTCACCCTGAAATATTCACACCTCCTAAACCTTCATTACTCAAGATTCAAACTACCCTGAACATTGTTACAATCCTGACAGTTCTGCACAATGCTGCCGTGAACATTCTCCTCAGATCCTCCTGAATCTGAGGTGATGATCATATAAACCTCTGTTTATTTCTCTGGTGATAGCACAATTCAGGCTAATAATTCTGAATCAGAAATTTTGATCTTAGTTTAAGTCTTGCACACAAGAGCAGGGGGGTCACTGAAATTACTTATAACAAACCAACTATGAAGAATGAAATGAAGAACTAGAAATACAAATGAGGTCTAAGTAAAACAGTACTAGAAATGAGTAAGTTGGACTTCATAAAAATTTGAAACTTCCCTTCCACAAAAGATAATTTCAAGAGAATTAGAAGGGAAACCACAAGACTAGGAGAAATATTTGCAAAAGGTACAACTGATTCAAGACTGTTATCCAAAATTAGAAAGAACTCTTAGAATTCAACAGTAAGAAAATGAGCAAACCAATGAATAAATGGGCCAGCCCTGGCCAAGTAGCTCAGTTAGATAGAGCATCGTCCTGATACATCAAGGTTGTGGGTTCAGTCCCAGGTCAGGGCATACAAGAATCAGCCAATGAATTCATAAATAAGTGGAACAACAAATCAATGCTCTCTCTCTCTCTCCTCTATCTCTATCTCTATCTCTATCTCAAATCAATAAATTTTAAAAAATGGCCCAAAAACCTTAACAGACACTTCACCAAAGGCAGATAAGCATATGAAAAGATGATCCACATCATATGTCATCAGGGAATTGAAAATTAAAATGAGTAAGAGACCATTAAACACCTATTAGAAAGGCCAAAATCAGAACACTGACAGCAAGTGCTGGTGAGGATGATCTGCACAATGTACCTTCCTCTCAATTTTGCTGTAAACCTAAAACTGCTCTAAAAATATAAAGTCTTTGAAATAGTAGCATAAAATAACTGAAGGTCTTCCTAGTCCTTAATGTTTGGTACATTTGTTAGAATAAAAATTTCTGAAAGTCTTATTCATAAATGTACTATCCACATCCTAACATTGTGGCTGGCATATAAGAGGAACTTAAGTGAATTGAAATTCTTGATCCATAACAAATTCCTTTTCTAGAAAGGAAAAACTGACCAAAGTTATGAAAATCTAACTTCTATTTTAATGCCAGATATGACCAGGTGTTCACACTGAGCCTCTTGCCAAAAACAACTAAAACTACCTGATGAAATATAAAAAGAAACTTTTTAAAAACATTGCTGAGCTTATAAAACAGGAAAAAATAATCAGGCAAAATTGAAGTGAAAGCTGGAACCAGGTAAGTAATCTGAGCATGGAAGCCAATTTCACCCTAAGGACATTTATGGAATTTGACTTTAAGTTTTCAGAATCTCGGTTTAGGATACAAAGGGTAAAGTGCAGGCTTGTCAGAAGCTGGAAAGTTATAGGAATCTCCCCCTCATAAATCTGGGCTACTTGTCAGGGTAAGCAAAACCTAGAGTTAAAGCTGCCCACACTGTGCCCACACTATACCTACCCTCAGGAGCTATAAGGAAGCCTGCTGCCTGGGTGATGAGCTAAAGATGGTTTCTAGTGCTCTCAAATGTTCAAGGACAAATGATTCTAATCTTACAGACACTTTTCCAGATGATGAGAAAAAAGAATACTTCCCAGCTCAGTTTCATGCTATCAGACCTCTGGTACAAAAAGTTGAGGAGAAAAGTCAACATAAAGGTCAAACTCAGTCATGAACATAGATGCAAAAATCCTAGACATGATCATAATAAATGGAATCTTCAGTATATAACAAGAATACTTGGAGCAAATTAATTTACCATTAGAAATTCAGCTAATATAAATTATTGCATTATTATAAGATGGAAAATTAATATAATAATTTTAATGAAAGAAAGCATTGGGTAACATTTAACATACATGCAAGATTAAAATAAAGAAAAAATAGTGTACACTTAAATTTTTGTTAAGGGGTAGTTATCATAGTAAGTATTCTTTCCACATTAAAATGTTAAAATCCTGTTGCAACCTAGAAGTAGAGAGGACATTTTTTAATCTACGAAAGAGTAACACTTTGAAAGATTTCCATTGAGATAAGGATGCTCTTTCAACATTGTATTGCTAGTCCTCATCTCCACAGAAGAGCCTTAAGGTAAGACATGTAAGAAAACCAATAAATGGAGAGATACATTTTTATGTATTTAAAAAGCCAATGTTGTCAATATATCAATGCTATCCAAATTGTTTTTAGAGTCAATGGGATCCCAATCCAAACCCCAAAACTATTTTTGTGAAATATGAAAAGTTGATTCTGAAATTTATATGGAGGATATAAGTGGTAAGGAGAGTCAAGACTACCCTGGAGAAAAAAAAAACAAGGTATAGAAATTTTGCTTAACTGGGTATTCAAGCTTATTGCAAACCTATTATAATCAATAATATGCTGAATTGGTGTTTAAATAGAAAGTAGACCAAAAAGAATAGAATAGAATAGGATAGGATAGAATAGAATAGAATAGAATAGAATAGAATAGAATAGAATAGAATAGACAGAATCAGACCAATTCATATATGGGCAGTCACTATATGAGAAAACAAGGCAAAGAATATTTTCTGATAAGCAGGGAAGAATGGATACCTTGATAATATTGATGGCTTAATTTAAAGTCCATACATTAAAATTTTATTTTAAAAAATAGAAATAAGGCAAGGACACACTTTCTCCAAAGAACAGCCTTAAGTTAAGTATCTGTAGGTCAGATACTACTCTGATTCAACATTGTTTTGTAAACCCAAGCTAGTTCAGTAAGGCAAGAAAAATAAAAGTATAGAGTTTGGAAAGAAATAAAAATATCACTATTTGTAGATGACAATGGTTAAATAAAACATGAGCCCAGCTGGCATGGCTCAGTGGTTGGGCGTTAACCTATGAACCAGAAGTTCAAGGTTCAATTCCCAGTCAGGGCACATGCCCAGGTTGCAGGATCGATCCCCAGTGTGGGGCATGCAGGAGGCAGCCAATAAATGATTCTCTCTTATCACTGTCTCTCTCTCTCTCTCTCTCTCGCTCTCTCTCTCTCTCTCTCTTTCTCCCTCCCTTTCTCTCTGAAATTAATATCCTAAAACAAAACAAACAACACAAAACAACTCCTGGAACCAAAAGCAAATTTAGCAACGTTTCAGAAATAATGTCAATAAATAAGTCAATTGCTTTCCTTTACACCAGCCATAAACATGAATTTTAAATTAAGAATTCTACACTTTTTATAAGAGAATCAAAAAATAAGCTGCTTGGGTATAAATCTAACAAAATATGTACTGGATATGTATGTGAAAACTGAAAAACACTGATGAAAGAAACCAAAGAAGATATAAATAATTAGAGACAATATGAATTCATGGATTGGAAAACTCAGTATAGTTAAAATGCCACTTCTTCCCAATGTGATCTAAAGATTTAATGAAATCCCAATAAAAATCTTAATAAGCTTCTTTTATAAAAATATATCTACAGACTTATTCTTAAATTTATATGGGAAGGCACAATCCTACCTAATAATAGACAAACATGGTAATTGACCATACCTTCACTATGCCTTCCACTGGATAATCAGTGAGATATGCAAATTAACCACCAACCAAGATGGCGGCTGGCAGCCATGGAGCTGCAGTGAGCAGGAGGCTTGCTTGCTCCAGTGATGGAGGAAGACAAGGTTCCCCACCTGCCTCGACCTGCTCTAAGCTACACTGAAAGCAACATAGTTTCAATTATAGAAGGTAAATAAACCCCAGATACCTGCTTGCAGCTGGCCGTGGCCATGGAGCTGGAGCCTTAGGTTGTCCCTTGTGATGGAGGAAGCCAAGCCCTGGCTGGCTCTGAGCTCCACTCCAGGTTACAAAGTTTCAAGTATAGAAGGTAAATAAATCTCAGAAAAAAGAAAAAGAAAAAAAGGAGAGGCTGTGAGCTTCTGTTGCCGGGGAGGCTTGGCCAGCCTGAAAACGGCCCTCAGCCCCTCACCCAGGCTGGCCAGACACCCAGTGGGGATCCCCACGCTCAAGGCTACAAAGTTTCAATTGTTGAAGGTAAATAAATCCCAGAATAAAAAGAAAAAAGGAAAAAAAAGAGAGGCCGGGAACTTCCGTTTCCTGGCCGCTTGGCCAGCCTGAATACAGCCATCAGCCCCTCATCCAGGCTGGTCAAACCTCCATGGGGTGAGGGTCCCCACTGGCCGGGGGCAGGGGGAGCTTGACCAGACTGCAAACAACTATCAGTCCTTCACGCAGGCTGGCCAGGAACCCCAGTAAGGGCACAGGCCAGGCTGAGGGACCCCCTCTGAGTGCACAAATTTTTGTGCACCGGGCCTCTAGTTATTATAATAACAAAACAATTCTGAAAAGGAAAAACAAAGCTGGATCAAGTTTATGATCTACTAGAGGCCTAGCGCACAAAAACTTGTGCACTCGGGAGCATCCCTCAGCCCGGCCTGTGCCCTCTCCCAGTCTGGGACCCCTCGGGGAATGACCATCTTCTGTCTTAGGCCCACTCCCTGGGGAATTGGGCCTAAGCTGGCAATCAGACATCCCACTGGCAGCCCGGGAGCCCTCGAGGGATGTCCACTTGCAAGCAGGGAGCAGGCCTAGCTGCAGTTAGACATCTTTAGCACTGCGGAGGAGGCAGGAGAGGCTCCCACCACCACCGCTGTACTGGCAGCCATCAACCTGGCTTGTGGCTGAGCAGAGCTCACCCTGTGGGAGCGCACTGACCACCAGGAGGCAGCTCCTGCACTGAGTGTCTGCCCCGTGGTGGTCAGTGTGTGTCATAGTGACCAGTCATTCCCAGTCCTTCTGCTGTTAGGGTCAGTTTGCATATTACCCTTTTATTATATAGGATTTTTTCA
>NW_006297755.1:153126-154778 GCF_000327345.1 Myotis davidii | reverse complement strand
ACCAAGTTACAGTCCCACCAGCAGAGTTCTGGATGCAGCCCATTTATTGACATGAACTCCACCATTCCCCCCACTACTACTTCTCTCTGTACCCTTGCCATTTTTTGGCAGACCTTACCTCTGCCTTCTCCTACCTGTGGGTTGGCCCTATCTATACTAATAAAAGGGTAATATGCTAATTAGACCAGAAGTCATTCCTGACCTCATTTCATATGTCCTTTCAGACAAAGCTGGGGCCACAGGAAAGCTGGTGCTGCCAGCCGGGTAAGGAAGGCCTACTCTTGCACGAATTTCATGCATCAGGCCTCTAGTCTACTATAAAACTACAATAATCAGAACAGTGTGCTATTGGCAAAGCATAGACACAAAGTTATTTCTAGGTACCAAAATATACATTAGTTTTTATTTTTGCTTTATCAAGTTAAGACAAGTGTAGCAGCTTAAAATGACATCAATTTCACTATCTGTAGGTCAGAATTCTAGGCATAACATGGATGGGTTCCCTGCTCAGAGTCACACAAAGGCTAAAATCAAGGTGTGAGTCAGGCTGTGTTCTTATCTGGAGCTCAGCGTCCTCTTCTAAGCTTATGAGGTTGAGGTGGAATTCAGTTTGTGTAGTTTAGGGCTGTGTCTTGATATCCTTACTGGATGTCAGCTCGTGACCCTTCTTAGCTCCTCGAGACTGCCTACATTCCTTCCTTTGTGTCCCCTCCATCTTCATAGTCAGCAATGGAGAATTTCCCTCTCACTTTTCAAATCTCCTGTACCAGGAAAAGGTCCATCCCTTTTAAGGGAGCAATTAATTTGGAGATAGGCTGGTGATAAGGAGGTGATAATCCAGCTAAGTATGCAGCTGCCATATTTCTGTTAGTTTCATAATCACATCTTTACTCCACATAGAGAGATGCATTTTATTTTAATGCTATATCAAATTGATAACTGAGAGTGATATTTTAGTGTAAAATTAGGAAATTTGTCTACAAACAGTTGCTCAAGGAGATAAAAACTCATTTTTGAGTTGATGTGTGAATAGGGAAATTAACTCTGCCAACAACATGATGAGAAACACAATGCATTCTGAGCATTTTGTGAGGCAGCTGGTCTCCATTTCCCTTGTATTTACCCTGTTATACTGGGATCTCTGGCTGGGGACCAGGCCCGACCTCTGTTATCCTAAGGCTCCCAGTCAATCTCTGTATGGAAAAGCTGAGGACTGGAGAAGCCTGCAGAACTTTCAAGGTACATCTTCCTTGCTACACATTATGCGGAGCAAAAACAGACCCCTTCGTGAGGGGGAAACCTGCCACTCTACATAAGAATGAGCTACGTATTGTCAATATGTTTGGGAAAGAAGGAAGCCTAAACATAACAACCTATTTGTCACTTGGAAGGTTTCCCAAGAGATTTAAAGCACCCCCTGCTCAGTTTAAAGAATGCCACCTCTTCCAAATTCCCTCGAACATCTGCCAGGTCAAGGAGTGCTTGGGTCTGGATTTGCTGCCCAGAGAGAGGAACTCGAGGCGAGAGTCAGAAAATGGCGGGAAACCTGCCACTCTACATAAGAATGAGCTACTTATTGTCAATATGTCTTGGGAAAGAAGGAAGCCTAAACATAACAACCAATTTGTCACTTGGAAGATTTTCCAAAAGAT
>NW_006297755.1:152765-153104 GCF_000327345.1 Myotis davidii | reverse complement strand
CCCCCCCCCCCCCCCCCAGTTTAAAGAATGCTACCTCTTCCAAATTCCCTCGAACATTTGCCAGGTCAAGGAGTGCTTGGGCCTGAAGTTGCTGCCCAGAGAGAGGAACTGGAGGGGAGAGTCAGGAAATGGTAACAGGATGTGAAGCATCCTGACTGAAGGGCTGGGCCTGGTTTTAGGATTATAGTGGCTCTTGCTTACATGGCCCTGAATTATCTATTCTGTTTATTTCCATTGGTCAAATAATGGCATCCTTGCAAAAATTCACTTCACCCGTGATGCTCTGTGATCATAGAAGAGCAGAAGCATTGTGGCATGGCTCTTCATTCATCTCTGATT
>NW_006297755.1:151422-152593 GCF_000327345.1 Myotis davidii | reverse complement strand
TCCATCTTCTGGAACATTGCCAAAGTGTAGATTGAGTATAAATGTCCTTGGGTGGAGTAAATAATTCATTAGGCAGGAAATGAGAATCGGCCATTTTACTATAAGAAACATAGAAAGATTCTCTTTTTTCTAATTATAAGAAAGCTTTTCATGACAGATGAGAATCAGTCATCGGATCAAATGCCTTTTCTGCCTTTCAAAACAGCACAGAGCAAATGCATTTTCCCTTCTTCCTCTTTATAAATGTGAATTCTCATTACACAGATTTTATTGCAGGTAGAGAGAAACTATGACTCTGGCTCCAGATTGAGCAGCACATTTATCAGAGGTCATTAGAAGTATAGAATATTATATATACATATTATATATATACATATTATCTAGTCTAAGAAAAGAAAAACATGCAAATTGACCACTTCTCCGCTAGGCCCCAAGCCATGCCCACGAGCCAATCAGAGCAACAATATGCAAATTAACCCCACCAAGATGGCAACTGGCAGCCACAGAGCTGGAGCAAGCAGTAGGCTTGGTTTCCCCGGCAATGGAGGAAGCCAAGCTTTCCACCTGCCCTAGCCGGCTGTGGCCTCCACTCAAGGCTACAAAGTTTCAATTATAGAAACTAAATAAATCCCAGATACCTGCTTCCTGCCAGCCTCCACTGGGAGCTTGGGAGGCTGCGGGCTGTGGCCAACCTGCAAACAGCCATCAGCCGCTCACCCAGACTGGCCAGGCATCCCAGCAGGAACCTTCTCCCTGAAGTGGGTGTGGCCAGCCTGCAAACAGCCATCAGACCCTCACCCAGGCTGGCCAGGCACCCCAGCAGGATCCCCCTCCCTGAAAAGGATGTGGCCAGCCTGAAAACGGTCCTCAACCCCTCACCCAGTCTGGCCAGGCACTCCAGCAGGGACCCTCTCCCTTGAAGGGGTTTTCCAGTCTGAAAACAGCCCTCAGTTTCTCACGCAGGCTGGTCAGGCACCCCATCGGGACCCCCATCCTGATCCAGGACACTTCATGTGGCAAACAAGCTGGCCCCCACCCAGGCACCAGGCCTCTATCCTATATAATAAAAGGATAACATGCAAATTGACCCTAACAGCAGAAAGACTGTCACTATGACATGCACTAACCACCAAGGGACAGACGCTCAACACAAGAGCTGCCACAAGCAGGC
>NW_006297755.1:143922-151311 GCF_000327345.1 Myotis davidii | reverse complement strand
CGGGAGCCTCTCCCGCCTCCTCAGCAGTGCTAAGGATGTCCAACTGCAGCTTAGGCCTGCTCCCTGCTGGCAAGTGGACATTCCCCAAGGACTCCCGGATTGCCAGCTTAGGCCCAATTCCCTGGGGAGCAGGCCTAAGCCAGCTAGTGGACATCCCCTGAGGGTTCCCAGACTGCGAGAGGACACAGGCCAGGCTGAGGGACCACCCCCCCCAACCCCCAAGTGCAAAAATTTTTGTGCACCAGGCCTCTGGTATATACATATTACACGTATACAATATATAGTGTAGCATATATAGTAGATCATCTGACCTTAAATACAACTTAGCCACTTCTATCAATATTTTTTAAAAGTATTTGAAAAACTAATACTTCAAGGATGGAATTTTAATTCACTACAATGGAGGATATATGTTCAAAGTACTTGAACTGGAAAATTGTATTTGAGCAGCATCAATCTTCTGAACCCTTTCCCCATTCTTTACAACCAAAAAACCCCAAAAAACAAAAAAAAAACAGTAGTTTTTCTAAAATTTCCAGAGATAAATTAGCACACATGTGCTCACGCACACACCACACACACCCCCCTGTATATGTTATATTGTATTAACACTTTTAAAATTAAATTAATGTCCAGAAGTGAAAGATCAGTTAATAATTGTTTAGTATTCTTTTTTATTCCATTGATTTTTTTATCATTGAAAGTATTACAGATAACCCGGTTTTGTTTTTTTTAACTCATTGACCCCCCTCCACTCCACTCCACTCCTGTACACTATCGAAGCATGCATCACACTATTGCCTGAACATGGGCTATGCATATATGCATATAAAGTTCTTTGGTTAATCTCTATCCACTCTCTTACTTCCCTGAGGAATATGTCAGTCTATTGCATGCTTCAATGTTTCTGGATCTGTTCTATTCATCAGTTTATCATTCATCCTATATAATAAAAGTGTAATATGCAAATCAACCGAATGACAGAATAAGCAGTAGCTATGACACTCACTGACCACCAGGGGACAGATGCTCAATGCAGGATCTGCCCCCTGGTGATCAGTGTGCTCCCACAGGGGGATTGCTGCTCAGCCAGAAGCCAGGCAAGCCCAGCAGCAGTGGAGGGAGCCTCTCCTGCTTCTGCTGCAGGCGGACAGTAAGGAGCAAGGAGTTCCAGACTGTGAGAGCCCCAGACTGCTAGAAGGATGTTTGACTGCTGGCTTAGGCCTGATACTCAGGTGGGATCAGGCCTAAACTGGCAGGCAGACATCCCTGGAATGATCCCAGACTGTGAGAGGGTGCAGGCCAGGCTGAGGGATGCCCCCCAGTGCATGATCTCTTGCACCAGGCCTCTAGTTGCTTAATAACATGCTGTTTAGCTTCCATGTGTTTGAATGCTTTTGAGTGTTTTTATTGTAGTTGATTTCTAGTTTCATGCTATTGTGATCAGAGAAGACACTTGATGATTTCAATTTTCTTTAACTTATAGAGACTTAGCTTGTGTCCTAACATGTGGTCTATCTTTGAAAATGTCCCATGTGCACTGAGAAGAATGTATATTCTGCAACTTTAGGGTAAAATGTTCTGTATTGTCAATTAAATCTTTTTTATCAAGTGTGTCATTTAGGGTCATTGTTTCTTGTTGATTTTTTTTAATCCAAATATCTATACAGTGATGTCAGTGGAGTTTTAAGGTCCCTTAGTATGATTGTACTGCTGTCATTCTCTCCCTTAAATCTTCCAGAAGTTTTTGTTTTGTTTTGATTTGTTTTGTTTTGTTTTTAATATGCTTGGGTACTTCTGACTTGGGTGCATATATGCTTGTCAGGGTTATATCTTCTTGTATTGATCTCTTTTGTATTATGAAGTGGCTTCCATTGGCTCTTGTTATGGCCTTCATTTTGAAGTTATTTTGTCAAATATGAATATTGCTGCCCCAACATTTTTTCATTTCTATTTTTGTGAAAAAAAAATGTTCCATCCCTTCTCTGTGACTCTTTTGTTAGGAATTGGGTCTTCTGTAGACAGTGTGTGTGTGTGTGTGTGTGTGTGTGTATATGTATGTATATTTACTTTCGGTCTGTGTGTATCTCTTGCTGATGTGGTTCTATTGCAGACAGCACATAGAGGGGTCTTGTTTTCTTGTCCATTCACCTACTCTGTGTGTTTGTCTTTTTATTGGAGCATTTAAGCCATTTAAAGTTACTATTGACAGGTACTTATATGTTGCCATTTTTACTCTTTATGTCTGTGTTATCTCTCTATTTCTTTTTCTTACAACCATCCCTATAGCACTTCTTGCAGTGCTGGTTTTGTGGTGATAAACTCTTTTAGCCTTTCTTTTGGTTTGCAAAGCTATTTATTTCATCCTTGGATTCAGTCCCTTGCTTTTCATTACTTTGTATGCTTCATGCCTGTCCCTTCTGGCCTGAAGTGTTTCTGTTGATAAATCAGCTGACAGTCTAATGGTAGCCCCCTTGTAATTCACTTTCAGTCTCTTTCTTGCAGTCTTTAAAATTCTTTGTCTTTAACATTTTCCATTTTCATTATGATGTGTCTAGGTGGCTCTTTTGGGGTTCTTCTTGATTGGGACTATGTGTCTCCTGAACTTTAATGACTTTTTTCTACACCAGGTTAGAAAAATTATCTGCCATTATTTCATTTAACAGGTTCTATATTCTTTGCTCAGCTTCTTGTCATTCTGGATCCCGTAGTATGCAGACGTTATTATGTTTCCTGTTGTCCCAAAACTCCCTTAAAAACTCTTCCTGCTTTTTTTTTTTCTTTCCAATTGCTGCTTTGTATGGGGGGATTTTTTTCTACTGTGGCTTCTAATTTGCTGATTCAGTCCTCTGCTTCCTCCAGTCTATTCTTGATCCCTTCCAGGGTATTTTTTATTTCAGCTATGACTTTCTTCATTTCCACTTAAGTCTTATACATGATTTCTACCTCTTTTTTATGCTGGTGTAGTTCCAAAATGTCCTCATTAAATTTTTTGTATTTCTCACTAAGTTGTTTGAGCACCCATATAACCATTACTTTGAATTCTTTATCTGACAGATTGCTTGCCTCCATTTCATTTAGTTGCTTTTCTAGTGATTCCTCCTTTTCTTTCTTTTCTAGGCTGTTTCTTTTTCTTGCCATCTTTGCTGTCCCTTTGTATTTGTTTCTATGTATTAGAATAAACTGCTATGCCTCTCAGTCTTCCTGGGTGGTCTTATGTAGTAGGTGTTTTGTGGGACCCAGTTGTACACTCTCTTAGACTTCCTGAGCTGAAAGTTCTAGGAATTCCCCTTGAGTTATTTGGGTTCTTCTGTTGCAATTGGATCTTGAATGCTATGGTCCCATTCATGAATGGATTCTCTTCTCAGGCTGGCTGGCTGTGAGGCTGATCTCAGACCACATTGCACATCATGTGAGCTGTTGTGGTGGTACTGACAGAAGAGAACAAAATACAACAAAACAAAATAAAATAAACAAAAGAAAAACATACACAAGACCCCTAAAAAATATTAAAATCAACCACAAAATAAGAATTAATTAAAAGAAGAGAGTAAAAAATGATAGAAGAAAAGAAAGAAAAAATATGCAAGGGGTGAAAAGGGGGAGTTAAAAGGAATATGAAGGGGCAGAGATGTAATAAAAAAATAAGAATAAAGAATAGGGAAAGGAAATAGTATAAAATAAAAAAGAGAAAAATTTGAAAAACAAAAGAGAGGAGAAAGCTGATAGACACAAAATAAGAAAAGGAAACATGAGAAAGCAGGAGAAAAAAGATAGAGTAGAAAAAAGAAAGAAAAAATAGATATATGAACGAAACAATAGAGATTAAAATAATAAATCAATAAAGCAGATAGATAAAGAAGATGAATTTAAAAAGGAAAGAAAAAAGGTGTAGTGATGTTTGTTTCAATAGAGTTTAGTGTCCCGTGGGATCGCTCTTTGGATCCTGTTCTTCTGATGACTATAGCTGACTGTTCTGTCTGACAATTCTGGGCTTCCTGGGAGGAACTTAGGTGCTTACCACTGTCAAAAACTGTTTGAAGCTCCACAGTTTGTGGCTGTCTCCGCAGGTCTTGGCTGGGCATGGGAAAGGGTAAGCTGTTCTCTAAGGCTGGTTCTCTAAGCAGCACAGGGTCCAGGGTTGGTTCAGTAAACTTTCCCAGGTTCTCTGGGCTCTGCCTCCACTAGCTTTCACCTTCCAGCCAGCTGTCAATCTTAATCACTCAAAAGTCTGTTTCTGAAAGAGCTTTAGGTGGAATCAGAAGTATAGAGTCTCTGGGTCTCCTGTGAGGGGAAGGTGCTGTTCAGATTTCATGAAAAGCAATGAGTGTGTTTCCCTGTCCTAGAGCTACTCCTCTGAGAGTGACCCAGAATATGTCCCTGCCCTTGGCTGGGTGGAGATCCTCATATGCAGTCCATTGGGATCAGCTGAATATCAGGAGTTTGTATCAATTCACACATGGGTAGGAAGCACCAGTCAGGCTCTTGGGATAGTGAGGTGGATGGCCCCAAACCCAATCCAGTCACTGATGTTTCCTAAGACTATTCAAACTCATAGGCTTGGCCTCTGGTACTGTCGCCTCTGCAAAGGTGGAGATGCAGGGTAAATGGCAGGCAGGGCTCCTGAGGGTGTGGTAGGCTTTATTGCCTAGGGTGTTTTTGTTTGTTTTTTTCCTTTTCCAGAGCTGTGGCTTCTGGGAGGGGCTAGCACCTCTCAGGTAAAATGGTCATTTTGAATTTGGGGGGTACTATCGAATTCAGGGCTCCCCACTGCTGCTTTTCCACATCACCCCCAATGCTTCCCACCCCAGCCTCTCTTTAGTCACCTTGAGTCTACACTGCCCTCCCTCCACCAAAGCCTTTGGTGAGTAGCTGTAAACAAGTTTCCTGTGCTCTGGGTTTTTTTTAAAACAAACAACAACAAAACCCTTGTATCTTTAACTTTAACTCTGATTGTTGTATCGTAAATCAGCGAATGAGATACAAGACTCCTTAATGAGCCAATTAATTAGGAGTCCTTTATTGTGTGCAGCTGAGAGAGAGGTATCTCTTTCAAATCTCTGAGCAAACAAATAGAGGAAGTTCCCTCTATTTACACCTTTTGGGCTCTTTGTCTGCAGATTTTACAAAGGGCTATGTGTAGTTATTGTTACAGACAGTTTGTAATCTTGGATACATAAAGAACAAACATTTGGCATAAGAATATGGGAATTATTATCAGTATTAGTCCATTATGTTAGATGGCTAGCTTTCAAGGTCAGACAGTTAAGTTTTTATCTTTTTCTATTATTCAAACTAAAACTGTTATTTTATAGAATAAGAGACTGTCTAAAAATGACAAAGTTTGTGGAACAAGGGACTATCTAACAATAGCAAAAAATTCAAACAGTAGTTTTATAAAGATGGAGGTTACTCTGTTTCATTCCCCACTGGTTTTATGTAAATGAGTCAAATCATTGACTCTTGGGGGTTGTTAACATTTTTAACCTACTCAGCTTTGAGGTTTTCTGTACTAAGTCCTATAAAGATAATTAATAATGAGGCATATGTGAAAGTTTTATCTTTAGAGAATCCTTCTGCCTGTGCTGCCTTAAGCCATGTTGGGATCCCGTTGGGTGGTCAGGATGATGGTATGTGGTCCACTCTAGGTAGGAGTTAATCCTTGGGTGGTAAATTTCTTTACCCAAACAGTCACCAAAGTGAAAGGGTTGAACTGGATCTGACATTGGTACAGGCAGAGCATCTCAGACGTGCTTCTAGATTACTTTCTGAGTAGCTGTAAAGCCTGTAAGAACTTGAGTAAAGATTGGTTATGGGGTTATGGATTTCAGCTTTTCTAGATTGGGTTTCTGTGTAAGCTGGTGAGATGGGTAGGTCAGGGTCTGGAAGAGTCACTACAATCTGTACAGGCCCCACTGGTTTTAGGGCAGCCTCCCAGGTGACTTCATCTGCAGTCTAGTTTCCTCTTGCTTCTGGGGAGTCCCCTTGTCACACATATGTAGAGGTGGAAAGACTTAGTTACATTTGATAGTGCTAGTTGGCCCATCGTCCTTGCTCTGCTCATGTCTGTCTTACTGCCTAATATATTACCTCAAGGATCCTGGCTCTGAATTCTTTCAGGGAAAATGGACATCTGTGGGCTCCTCTGACTACGTCCATGCTGAAGGGGGATGCAGTTTTCCTTCAGAGCCAAGAGATCCTTGCTGTCTGTCAGAGGGACGATGAGGCCTGGGCACAGGCTTGTGACCTGGCAAAGACAAACTGTATTATAAAATTTAGTATTATTGAGCAATTAGAATAGCAAGAGTCACAACAAATGGTCTGGTGGAAGGGAAAGAAAACATTTAAGTTTTAATAACTTCTACTGAAATAGAATTTTTCTCCTTAAAATTACCCTTATGTTTATTAAAAGAGCTAAATTAAGACTAGTGTATCTATTGTATTCAATTTGGCCTGATTGTTTACATAATCACAATAAGAATGGTAACTGACTATCTTTGCCGGAATTTCATGATTGAATCTTAATGTGCCCCGTTGGGCTAGGAAGCCAAGCCATCCAGCTGCCGTCAGGCCTGCCTGCAGTATCTCCTGAGTTAGGTGAATCCCTCACCTGCAGCGACTCCACTCGGGCCCACGCCCTAAAGCTTCAATGCCTATCTCAGCAGCCTTCCTACTCCTTGTGGTATAGAGTGTGTGGGAGTTCCGCAGGGACGCAGAGGTGCCCTTTTTGCTCCCCTTCTACTCTGACTAACCACCAGTGATGGTAAGGCATGGGCCTGATGCTCTAGTGCCAGTGTTTTCAGGGCTACCAAGCAGGATACCAGGCTTTCTCTGTGGCACCCTTATTGGCTTTAAGTCTTCAGAGTTCAGATAGGGCTCTTTAAAACATGATACTCCAGTCAAAGTTTTCAGTCAATAAAACCACTATTGGAAACCGGTCTTACTGAATTTATGCAAAGAAATGTAATGCCATGATTTATTAAGCATTTCCAAATTTTGGAGGAATTATATAAGGGAAAAATATACTGACCGTTTTTAAGATCTTCTGATTTTCCTTGTAAGTCCTTTTTATGGATTCTTCAGAGTAATATTTTTCTAAATGTATTATAACAAAACAGTAACTGTCTTTAAATGGCAAGAAGAAATTTGAAATGTGTTTACACTCAAATAGATAGTCACAGCTGTCCCTGCAGTAGGGTTCCCCCTACTTGATTTGCCCTTAAGCTACCGTATTTGCCGGCGTATAAGACGATTTTTTGGCCCTGAAAAATATGCCTCCAAGTGGGGGGTCATCTTATACGCCAGGTACACTTCAGATAGACTGCCCATCGTGCTTGCCCCGTGCCATAGTGGCCTCCCGATGCCCGCCCACTTCATTCCACATACCGT
>NW_006297755.1:137262-143758 GCF_000327345.1 Myotis davidii | reverse complement strand
TTGCTAGGGACTTGCCCGGCACTTGCTCTCTACCTCTATTTGTTATCTTTCTTCTATCATTGACAGTCCCTCTAGGTTGTGGGCTGCTTGCCTGTGTTCCTGAGAAGCATCTACGGTACCAGTCTATAGAGTGTGTTTTCTTTAGTGAATTACCGGTATGTTTACCGGTAATAAACTTGCACTGTTTTATGTATATGTTTGATTACATACAGCCTTGTGACAGTTTTCCTGCATGTCATAAGCATTTGAATATAAATTAAAATGTTAAAATCAAATCTGATATTGTTTTACCTTTTATTTGGTGTGTGGAAGGTGTGCGGAAGAGGGGGTAGTCTTATACGGCGAGTATATAACAAACTCTGTATTTTGAGTGGAAATGTTAGGGGGTCGTCTTATACGCCCAGTCGTCTTATACACCGGCAAATACGGTACATATGATCTCTGGGAGATGTGACACGCCCTCTCAAAACAGACTAAGGGAGTAGCTCCTCCACATGAGCTTTATTCTTTCATAGGGTCTCATATGTCACAGGACCTCACAGGGTCTGTAATTCCTGTGACAGAGAGCTGGTACTTACCACTCCCCTCTAATCTATACTGGCCTCCCTCACTTTCCTAAAGTTGAGGTTTGTGCCACTCCTGACATGGGCATGGCCACATAGGCGTGTAAGGCAGTATACTATCTCTCAATAAAGACCAAAACCTGACGGGTATTTTTCTTTGCCCATTTGGGAACCTGCCCTTTTGGCAACTGCATTCAAATCTACAAGAGAATTAAAGGTTAATATAATATATTTACATAATGAAGTACAACATTGGCACTGCAGCTGCTTCTGGCAGCTAAATCTTCTGTTACCAAACATGACACATGGTAGGGCTATACAAATATCTTAGGGAGGTGACTAAAGTCTATTCTTGACCTTCCTACACAAAGCAAACCTGTCCTTGTCTCTCTGGAGTCATGTCCATGAAGACGCAGGCATTATCTAAGTCTATTATACAGTTTTCTGCAGGCCACTGTCAGGGCTGTGTGTGGCGGCTGGTTCTTCTTTCTAGCCACAAACACAGTCTGTCCAATTTCCCTAAAATATATTCTGGCATGGGAGAAAGTTCTTTTGCTATACACAGGCAGCTTAACCCCTATACAACTGGGCTTGGACCTCAGTAGTCTGTAAGTTCAATATGCAGCCTCCAATCCTCCTAACCTAATGGCGTCTAGGCTAGTCCCTCAGTCAGACCCCTCCTCTCTAGGAGCATCTGAAAATCCTGAAGGCTTTCCGGTCTATGGAAAATGTCTACCCTTTACCCTCCCCTGTTAACACTGTTTATCAGTTATAGGGCCCTGCAATCCCTGTCTCTTACCACTGCTTTGTTCCTAGCGGCGAGTCAAACACAGCCAGGGCTGCAGGGAGAGACAAGTTTGCACATAGCAAAGTGCTCTGGTGATGGCTTGGGCATCAGGCCCTTGCCTTCTCACCTGTCCTCTTTCCTGACAGGGACCTTGACCTTTCCCACAGGCTTCTCTGTAAGTAAGAACAGGGCATCTTCTCCCCCCCACCCCAACCAGGTGTCTTGGCCCACCCCTTAGTCTAAGGTGTTAAATCTTTCAGCTTCTCTGGGAGAGTTCAAGGCACTGGAAGGGGACATCATCCCTCCTCTCCCAGCAGCAACAGGTGCTGGCAGCTGCTCTTGTAGTCCTGAACCCTTTTAGCACATTTGCAAATGGGAAACTTTACCAGCTTTATCACTGGCCACTTTCACAGATCCCAGGGCCCTTTGCTTGTCTCCCTTCCCTATTGTGAGTCAGAGGAAGACAATTCCTATAGAAGGGATAAATAGAAAAAGTGGGAGTTTTGGAGAAAACTACAGACTACTGCTGTAGTAGTCCTCCCTCCCAGAGGCTGAGGTCCTACCTACAGAAAAAAATGACTCTTAGTTGGCCTGGAAAAGAAGGCAGAGGATGACAAGGATGTGTAGGAAATTTTTTGTGGACTGAAAGCCTGGAGGGCCTCCTGAAAGAAAAGATATTTAATCCAGTTACAGATGTTGTCAGTATCAGGAGTGAGGGAGGAAGGGAAAGAACAGGTTATGTCCTCTAGGAGGGTCCTAATAAATAACTGAAAATGGCAAGCCAAACAAGACATACAAGATATATAACCAGGGTAGACAGGGCTCATGAATAGATGATTATGATAACACTAGTTGGATTTTCTTTTAACATTTCTCTTTTTCTTCTTATTATATACTCAACCTTTATAAATTTCACATTTTCAAATTAGCCTTTAAACCTTCTTTTCTATGTCCTTTAAAAATGCATAACCATGCCTCAGACCTTCTACTTAGTAATTCCTCATTCTTAGATTAACATTTATGAATACACTTTAAATAGACTTTTACTTTTAAGAAAATATAACTTCAACAAAGTATAAGGGACCTTCCTTCTGTAATAAAAACTAAGAGCAAGTAAATTAAAACATGTCTAGTAAAAACTGCTATATTCTTCCTTATGTAATTTCAAGTATATTGTATTGGTATAATTTAGAATTGGAAGGGTTAAAGAGAACAAAACGGGGCAGAGAAAGATTCATTGCACCTTGCAACTTATGGCTTTAAGTCCAGCACAGCTCAGATAAGTGAGAAACCAAGGACACCAGCAGAGTGGTCTGTAGCCAGCAAAATCAACAAAAACCTATATCTCCCTGCTCTCCCCGCTAATGCCCCCCCCCTTTCTGCATTAACCATTTACTCTGTCCTAGTAGGGAAAACAAGGCAAGTGGTCTGAGATTCTGTACATCCAGGTTTTTTACACTTAAGGACACATAACCTCTGTAACAGCCACTCTCCCTCCCAGATCCTTCCTTTTTCACTCAGCCCATGGAGGATCTCTAATCCCCCTCCTCCTTTACCACTTCTGATCTCCCCAACCATCCCCCCATCCCCCAGTCTTGGGTTCCTCTATCTCATCAGGCTGAGAGTCTACCACCCTACCTAGTGAATCCCACCACCACTAACCTATCTCATACCCACTCTGGAGCAGTTTTCAGCTCTCTTCCTCCCCCACTCCGGCACTAGCCCTTAAGTGCCCCCTTTGGGAGATTGCTGGTGCCAAATCTGGCTTCATGCCCAGGGCCACGCAGATAACCTCCGCTGGCAGCCCCTCTCTAGTCAGAGTGGGTGCTGTTCCTGACAGAGACCCACTGTAAATCTATCAGGAAGGGCAGGCAGGCCACAGGTCCTGGGACCAAATTATTCTGTTTGCTAGCCGGGCTGAAAAAGGCAGCCCACAAAGCAGTTTACCCAGGAAAGTCATAAAAATACGGCAGTCATTTTAGCATGTTTTACTCTAACATTCTTTTCTCTCTGCTTGAACATTCTGACTCATCCCGAGAAGCACCCAGTAGCCCCGCCCTACCAGGCTTTGAGGCAAACTTAGTTTTTCTTGGAAACCTCTGTCAGCCAGAGGGGAGATAAGAAAACTGTAAATAAGTCCTCTGTTCCTTGAAATTTACTACTTTGTTGCAAATCGTTAACTTGAAAAGACTTCTCTCTTGCTTTTCTTACAAGCAATCGTGGAACCTAGCTGGTCTTTCTTTTCTCTGGGCTAAACCCTTTACAAATTTATACCTTTATATCTACCCCAGAATTTCAAAATTTCAACCTAATACAGTAAAATCACAAATCAGGGAAGAGCAAATTAAAAGCCCCTAGTACACAAACATAGACAGAAATTTAAGGGGGCTGATTCCCTCCTTGATGGAGAGCAAAAGACGCTGAGAAAAATAAATCTCAGCAGCTGCTAGAGACTTTTGCAGTCCGTCACAGCACTCAGCCTTACTATACACAATTAGGCTTCCCCCTAAAGTGGGATTTGCCCTATCTTTAAGCAAATTAAACAACAGAAAGAGTTAACAAATACTCTCATGTATACAGCCAGACGGCACAAAGTAGCTTTAGCTTCTACGCAGGCTCTCACACTTATATTTATAGACCAGTTAGTGACCGATAATTATGCCAAGACAGACAGACAAACATCCATACTCTCACTCTCTCAGTAGACTAGCCCAGATGAGAGCTGAGCAGATAACTGAAACACTACCCAACTCCCAAATGGACATGGGGGCACTCCTGGCACCCACGCCCCAGAACAAAATTCTCTACCAATGTCTCGGTGAGAACTTACCGGAGAAGTTAAGACTGCATCCAGTCCCCTTCTTGGTAGCAAAATGGCTAGTCCCAAGAAAACAAACAGCAAAGTGAACTCAAATTTTCTTAATTGAATTTGAATTCCCTTACCTCCAGAGGTTTTTTCTGATGACTCCAACGGAATGCAGGGGCATGTCAGGTGTCCCTTGTCTGGCTGTCACAACTACAGAGAAGCGTCTCTGAGGCCCTGGAACTTCATCAGGTGGCATCTCCCCTAGAGATCCCCAAGGCCTGGCAGCCAGGCAGGGTAGGCCGTCCATTCCAGGCGTCCGAGACTAGGTGTGGGTAGGCACCTGCTTCTTATCTTGTGGGTGCCTCCAAATGTTGTATCATAAATCAGCGAATGAGATACAAGACACCTTAATGAGCCAATTACTTAGGTAGTCCTTTATTGTGTGCATCCCAGAGGGAGGTGCCTCTTCCAAATCTCTGAGCAAACAAATAGAGGAAGTTCCCTCTATTTATAAAGGGTGTCCCAAAATTCACGCAAAAAGTAATTTTGATAGAAAACACAGGTTTATAACCCTATACTATATTCTTTATGAATCAATAAAAAATGTATAATTTTTATTTATAAACCTGTGTTATATATCAAAATTACTTCTTGCGTGAATTTTGGGACACCCTTTACCCTTCAGGCTCTTTGCAGATTTTACAAAGGGCTCTGTGTAGTTATTGTTACAGTTTGTAATCTTGGATAGATAAAGAACAAACATTTGGCATAAGAATATGGGAATGATTATCAGTGTTAGTCCATTACATTAGATGCTAGCTTGCAAGGTCAGACAGTTAAGTTTTTATCTTTTTCTATTATTCAAACTAAAACTGTTATTTTATAGAATAAGAGAATGTCTAAAAATGACAAAGTTTGTGGAACAAGGGACTATCTAACAATAGCAGAGAATTCAAACAACAGTTTTATATAAGATGGAGGTTACTATGCTTCATGACTGGCTCCAGACTTCTGGGTGGCCAGTAGTGCTGCCACCTTTCACCATTGAATGTTACATGGGCCACTGGTCTCCGCTCTGGTGCTCCAGGCTGTGGAGATAATCCTGGATTTTGGGCTTCTATCTTCTGAGGGAGCAGACCCTCCTGTAGCCAAGAGCTCTATCCTCATGTTTGGCCTGCTGCCCCTGGACGCTGGGTCAGCCCCTCTCTTGACCTCTCCTTTCCTACAGGTCTCCAGGTGTTTTCTGTCCTTCCTTGATATAAGTCTCCTCCTCAGTTAGACCTGGAGTTTGTATCAACTCTCACATGGGTAGAAAGCAGGGTTGGGTCAGCAAACTTTCCCAGGTTCTCTGGACTCTGCCTCCACCCACCTTCATCTGCCAGCCAGCTGTCAATCTTAATCACTCAAAAGTCTATTTCTGAAAGAGCTTTAGGTGGAATTAGGAGTATAAAGTCTCTGTGTCTCCTGTGACCTCAGTTGATAATTCTGGGTGTATATTGTCCACTTTAGTTTTATTTCCACTGCGACCCTGGGAGGAGCTGCAAGAAAGGTGTGCCTATTCAGCGTCCACCTTCTCTCCTCCCTGATTATTATTCTTTTAGCTTTGACTGGGAAGAAAGGAGAAAGAGAGAGAGAGAGAGAGAGAGAGAGAGAGAGAGAGAGAGAGAGAGACAGAGTTTGAGAGAGAGAGAGAGAGAGAGAGATTAAGAAAAGTTGATTGCAAAAAAAGTCTGATAAAGGGGCAGCATAAAGAATTTTCCTCCTTGGGGTGAAGACTCTTCCACAGTGTTAGTTTTGCTGATAGTCCTGCATGAGAGATTTTCGGGGAAATGGGGCTGAAAAAGTCCTGAGGGGGCAGCACTGCCTCCATCAAGTCACCACTATACATAACCCAGGTGCATATGGTTTACAGCAGCATCCTGGAATTATATTATGACAAAAATAGAATGGTGTCTGTCTTTGGATTTTGTGATTTTACATTCCTGTGTGCTTTTCTGCAGATTCTAAAATGTGGAAATTATTCATACATTAAATACCTTTCAATAATCATTCAGGTTCTTTTGATAATATCTACAACTCTTCTTGGATCCAAGAAAAACTCACCTTTTAGTGAGTTACTCCTCAGAATTATTAATACCTTAAAATAACAATTATTAACTTTCCATGATTATATAAACAATGTTATTAAGGTACTTAAGCTAGGAAAGTAAAAACAAATTTAAAGGATGTACCTATAACTCCACTACTCCTTTATCCATAGTTAATCAATGTTAATCTTTTTTGTGTATTTTAATCTTTTAATTATAGTATTAGTGTTGATAATAATAATAATAATAATAA
>NW_006297755.1:130079-137233 GCF_000327345.1 Myotis davidii | reverse complement strand
ATAATAATAATAATAATGGTTAAGTGCTTTCTTTGTGCCAGACCTGTTTTAAGTATTAAATGTATGAATTAATTTACTCTTCACCCAATCCCATGTGTAGATGTTTTATCTCCATTGTACAAGTGGGAAAGCAGAAAGATTAGGTAACACAGGAAATAAAGTATAGTGTACACAATGGAGAAACTCCTGTATCCTGTATACTGCCCTAATGTGCTTCATACTAGTTAAACAGAGGTTGGGACTATAAAGGTGTTGTCCTTTTGTCTGACTTTTTGTGAGGTGCTTCTGCCTCAGTGCTCCTTCAGATCTGCCCATAAAAAAGGCTGCTGGAGGGGATCTATAAGTTGTCACTTCATGGAATATTGAAGAAGACCTCAGGAATCCAAAATTGCCTTAACATCCCTTCCTGTATCTCAGCATCCCTTCCCAAACGACTCAGGTAGACTGAATATGAAGAGAAGCGAGGTTGAACAGCCATCTGTGAAGGATTAGAGTTAAGGTCTGTGAGGGCTTTATTGATAAAAAGCAAACTAACCTTATTTTTCAAAAAATCCCACATGCAAAATAGGAAACAACAGAAGCCAACTCATTTATAAAATTCAAAAGTAGGCATCTCAAAGCTAGGCAAACCCTTGTCACATCAGATACAAGGATTAGAGAGGTAATATATTTGACAGACCTGGGTATGAGGCTAATGTCATGAGCCTTGGTCAAGATCTTAATCAAGATGGGACTGAGGCTACAATTTGAGCAATCTCAGTGAGTAGGGATGGACACTCACTATTAAACTGAGGAGCACACAGTGAATAGAATGATGATTGGTCAATATTCATTCATTAGTAACCCAAATGGATACTAGCAATTTAATCACACCATTAATTTTTGGTGACTTAAAAGTTCCTTCAGGGAACTTTTCATTCTTCCTGTTTTCCACTTAGAGTTCACATTTTATCTTTTGGCATACCACGCTTGGGAATCCCAAAATGTTTCTCTTTGGAAATAATTTGAGTGGCTCTGGACAGATGGGAAAATGGACCAGCTGGTGTTATCACCAAATGTAATGTAAGTCTCAATGACATAAGGGTGAATGGCCAACTGCCCAGATAACACCACCAATTCTTTGGATTTACTGATTTTTTCCAAGAACTGCTCTTTAAATGGGAATTTATTTTCAAACAGAGAACCATTCTGATTTTCTCAAAAGAATAAACAAAATTAAAAGAATGAAAGAAAGAACAAGACCTTAAAATGCTGTCTTGGTTGGTTGTTTTGCATGCTTCCTAGAATTATTAAAGTTGGCAACAGTGGGACCTCAAAAGGATCAAGCCTTCTAGAAAGATATGAACACTATAACCTTAAAGATATATGTTACGTCTTCTTATTTGGTATATTTTTTCCCAAAAAAGGGGGATTTTTTTGGAAGGTCATTTCAGGTTTATATCAGTAGAATTTCCACTAGATGCTGTACTGTACTATAGAAAAAATTTTCCTCCATTTTGGAACGTGATTAATCCTCAAGGGATATAAAAAACAAATACTGCGTGACTCAGTTGGTTGGGCATTGTCCTGTGCCCAGGTTGTGGGCTAGATCACCAGTAGCAGGCGTGTACGAAGCAGTTGATCGATGTTTCACATCAATGTTTCTCTCTCCTTCTTCCTTCGTCTCTCTCCAAAAGTCAATATAAATGTTTTTAAAAAATAGCTACAAGTATAACAAAAAAAAGAAGTCAAATGACTCTAGAAAGGATGTCAATAATGGGACTACTGTTGTCAAGTCACCTTTAGAGAAATGCTTGCACAGTGACCTATAGGAACTTTGTGTCTTGAAAGAAACAGGTGTTGTAACTCTAATACATTGCCAAACTTGGCATTTAAGAGATGCTCTAAGCAGGATCTCAAAGACTCACCCAAGGATTTGTGGACAAAGGCAGCAACTTTATTGTCCATGAATTTTGTTGACTAATACAGAGGTTGACAAAGCAGTAATTCAAAGTGCCAATGAACAAACTATTTTTCCTATCTGATCTTGCAGCTCTCTTAGCTCTATTTCTTTATATTTCTTATTTAACAAACTCATTTTTTTTCATTTTCTCATCATTTCATTGTCTCACTGTTTCTCTTGATGTATATGCTCCCAAATTTCTTGGGTTTGACACAGACTTTTCTCCATATATCCTTCATATTTTCATTTATATTTGACATTACCCTTGGAGTGACATGGTCCCAAACATACTCCTTTTTTCATGGGTTATCTGCAGTTTACTCCCCACTAATATCCCAAAATTAATGTGTTAGGAACCATCTAGATTCATGGTTCCTAAAGAAGATTTAATTCTTATGATGTAATTCAGTAAAAATGATAAATTAAGGCTTATCTTCTAAAAATTATCTTCAACTGAGGCCCATTGCCATTTCTTGCAACTGGCTCTTACATTACAACATGAAATGAGAAATCAGAAATTTCTAATGGCCAACAATATATGTCATGACATCTGCTATAGATTAAATGTTTGTGTCCACAACAAATTCATATGTTAAATCCTAAAGCCCAATGTGATGGCATTTGGAGACCACAGAGAGCCCCTTTGTCTCTTTACACATGTGAGGTTACAGTGAGAAGAAAGCTATCTATGAATCAAGAAGCAAGCCCGCACTAGACAGCAAATCTGCCAGCACCAGGATCTTGGATTTCCTAGTCTCCAGAACTGTGAGAAATTAATTTATGTTATTTATAAGCAACCCAGTTAATGATACGTTTGTTATAGCAGTCAGAAAAGACTAAGACAGCATCCTTAAATACTTTTTTACTAATATTCCTCCTTCAATTATGCATATTGGGTATGTGTGGTTTATGTTGATATGATGAGTTGCAGCAATCACAGATAAGATCATCTTTTTGTAATTTCCTCATTATTAACAGAGTTAAATTCACTTTTCTCTCTTTTTTAATTCTTTTTTGTTTAAAGTATTATATATGGTATTACATATTCTTTTTTACAGCGGCGTAGTATTCCATTGTGTACTTGTAAAGGTACCACAGGTCTTAAATTCACCCATCTGCTGATGGGCACTTAGGCTGTTTCCAAATCTTAGCTAATGTAAATTGTGCTGCTATGAACATAGGGGTAGTACATATGTTCTTTCTGATTGGTGTTTCTGATTTTTTGGGATATTTTCCTAGAAGTGGGATTACTGAGTCAAATGGGAGTTACATTTTTAACTTTTTGAGAAAACTCCATACTGTTTTTCCACAGTGGCTGCACCAGTCTGCATTCCCACCAGCAGTGCAAGAGTGTTCCTTTTTCTCCACATCCTAACCAGCAGTAGTCGTTTGTTGATTTGTTGATGATAGCCATTCTGACAGCTGTGAGATGGTACCTCATTGTTGTTTTGATTTGCATCTCTCAGATGATTAGTGACTTTGAGCATGTTTTCATATGTCTCATGGACATCTGAATGTTCACTTTTGAAAAGTGTCTATTTAAGACCTTTGCCTCATTTTTTTATTGGATTGTTTTGTTAAGATATATGAGTTCCCTATAAATTTTGAAGATTAGGCCCTTATTGGATATAACATTGGCAAATATGTCCTCCCTTGTAGTGGGCTTTCTTATTGTTTTGTTGATGGGTTTTTTTGCTGTACAGAAGCTTTTCATTTTGATGTAGTCCCACTTACTACATCCCCTGGCACGTGTGCCAAACATGGCACACCAGTAACTTTTGCTGGCAGGCGAAACCCTCTCTTATAATCTTCCATTTACAATTTTTGTGAACATTTGAATGACTTAAATGTTAAATTACAAGGAACTGGCAAGACATTTGATGTTATGTTTGGTTAAATAAAGGCTTTTGAAAAGAAACTGGAAGTCTTTAAGAGGGATGTGGATGATGGGAGATTTAGATATTTCCCAAACCTCAAGAGGAACATCAAAGACCTCCCAAAAGATGACAGAACAGACTGTCAAAGCCTTCAAAAGCTGTTTGTAAACATCATCGAGTCAACTATTGAGCAGTTCTTCTCAAGATTTGCAAAATTCAGAGAACTGGAAGAGACAGCAAAATTCATGAAGTTTCCAGACAGCATGAAACTGGAGGAACTAAACTTACAAATGTTTTCATGGATAGACATGGCTGACTTTGAAATGCAGTTGATTGAATTTCAGAGTAGCTCAATTTGGAAGCAGAAATTTATTGACCTTAGAATTGACTTGGGAAAGATTGAAAAAATCGATTAGAGACAGGAGTACCAGAGAGAAGTGTCGAAAATGAACTATTGAGGACTTGGAATGCCATTCCAGAAAATTTTTCTTTTTAAAAAACTTTGCAACAGCGTTACTCTTCATGTTTTCATCTATACACGCTTGTGAATCTTTGTTCTCAGTGATGAATTTTGTTAAGTCTTGTAATAGGAGTAACCTGACGGATAAAAGTAGTAGCGTGGATATCGTCGGACTATCAGTGTACATGTATACATTAAAAAATAAATGTATTTTTCATCATCATATACTGTGTTTTTGTTGCTCGAATGAATTTCATTATTTCTTCAAGGTTCTTCACATACATATACCTTAAGAGATATCAAACAGACATAATATGTTCTCAAAAAATTGGGGTTTGCACGCAGAAGAATTTTGAGTCCGAGATTTTGCTGGTTTTGGCACGCACTCACAAAAAGGTTGCCCATCCCTGCACTAGGAGCTGTATTGGTAAAGATATTGCTACAACATATGTCTGATATTTTCCTGTCTATGGATTCTTCTAAGATTTTTATGTTTTCCTATCATACGTTTAAGTACTTTATCCATTCTGACTTTATTTTGTATATGGTAGTTGTTTATGGTTTTTTGTTTCTTTGCTGTTTTTTTGTCTAGATGATTTATCCAGTGATGTCAATGGGGTATAAAGGTCCCCTACTATTATTGTATTGATGTCAAACTTTCCCTTGATATCTTCCAGAAGTTTTTTCTTTTTAATGTATTTTTGTGTGCTCCTGCATTGGGTGCATATATAATTACCAAAATTATATCCTCTTGTTGTATCAATCCCATTAGTATTATGTTGTGGCCTTCCTTACTTCTTATTATAGCCTTCACTTTAGGTCTATTTTGTTGGATATAAGTATTGCTATCCCAGCTTTTTTTCATTTCCATTTGCCTGAAAAATATTTTTCTATCCTTTCACTTTCAGGCTGTGTCAGTGGCTTGTTCTGAGGTGGGTCTCTTGTAGATAGCACATTTATGGGTCATGTTTTCTTGCCCACTCATCCACTCTATGTCTTTTGATTGGATTATTCAGTCCATTTACATTTAAGTTCATTACTGATAGGTACTTGTTTGTAGCCAGTTTTATTCTTTATGCCAGTATTTCTTCTTCCCTTTATATTTCTTCTTTTTACAACAGTCCCTTTAGCATTTCTTGCATTGTTGGCTTGGCAATGAAAAAATTCCTTAGCCTTTTTTTTTGTCTACAAAGTTCCTGATTTCACTTTCAATTTTGAATTATAGTCTTGCTGGATAGAGTATTCTTAGATTCAGTCCCTTGCTTTGCATCACTTTGTATACTTCACTCCATTCTCTTCTGGCCTGATGTGTTTATGTTGAGAAATCATTTGTTAATTCAATGGGAGATCCTTTGCAGGTAACTCTGTGTCTCTCTCTTGCAGCCTTTAACATTCTCTCTTTTTTGTTTATGTTTGCCATTATAATTATGATGTGTCTTGGTGTAGGTCTTTTTGGGTTCATCTTGTTTCGGACTCCCTGTGCTTGTGTGACTTTTCCTCAAATCAGGGAAGTTTTCTGTCATTATTTCTTCAAATAAGTTTTCTAATCCTTGCAATGTAAAGGTTAATTTACATTGACCTTCTAAATTCACTTTTTCAAAAATGTTTATCTAGCTAAGTGTTGCAAATTACATAAATCAGGGGTTGTAGTAACTGATGTTTGATACAGAACTATCTGTTCCCTAAGTCATTTTGAAGAAGGGCAATCACAGGCAAGTCTATATTTCCCTTAAGACGGAATTGCACCACCCCCAACCCAGCCCACCAACCCCAACCCTGAGAGCTGTCAGCCTGCACTCTATCTCTGAGTCTATCTCTATTTGCTTATTAGTTCACTTCATTCATTAGATTCTATGTATGAATGAAATCATATGGCATTTGTCTTTCTCTGACTGACTTATTTTACTTACCATAATACTCTCCTGGTTCATCCTTGCTGTCACAAAGGGTAAGATTTGCTTTTATGGTTCAGGAGGGATTGAGAAAAGAGAAATAGAGAAAAAAAACTCATGGGCACAAACAACTGTATTGTGATTGCCAGCGGGAGGGGGGGAAAGGAAAAGTGGAGGAGGGTATAGGTGGGATAAATGGTGATAAAAGGAGACTTGACTTGGGTGGTGAATGCACAATACAGTGTATTGATTATGTGTTGTGGAGTTGTGCACCTGAAATCTGTATAATTTTGTTAATCGGAGGCACCCAAATAAATTCAATATGAAAGGAAAAACAAGATTGAATTGTAAATTCAGGTTCCTTGGTCACATATATATGGATAACATGGTATATGCTTCACTCTACGTTATTTTTTTTTATATACTAATACCCAAAGGTCAGTCTTATATCCATTTATTTTCCAATACAGAAGGTTTTAGTATATATTGCATGTGCATGGAAAGATTATTTACATCTTTGGTTTGAGCAGTTTGAATACTTGCAGTATTTTCCCCACTTTTAACATTCCATACACATTTAAGTTTCCAAGTTATTTCTTTTGTGATTTAATCAAATGAAGGTAGGTCCCAAACATCTTCAATTAGTCAACATGTTCAGTAGCCAACTCCACTTATTGCATGTTGTACTTTTAGGATTGTGAATGCAACTAAATTCATAATTATTTTTGCAAAATATTCTGACTTTCATATATTTGGTAATTGTTTCTTGAACTAGAGGCCCTTGTGCACTCGGGGGAAGGGGGTCCCTCAGCCAGGCCTGTGCCCTCTCACAGTCTGGGAGCCCTTGGGGGATGTCCACTTGCCAGCAAGGAGCAGGCCTAAGCTGCAGTCAGACATCCTTAGCACTGCTGAGGAGGCGGGAGAGGCTCCAACCACCACCACTGTACTGGCAGCCATCAGCCTGGCTTGTGGCTGAGCAGAGC
>NW_006297755.1:126593-129967 GCF_000327345.1 Myotis davidii | reverse complement strand
TCTGGAAGCAGGTATCTGGGATATATTTGTCTTCTATAACTGAAACTTTGTTGCCTTGAGAGGAGGCCACAGCCTGCCAGGGCAGGCAGGAAGCTTGGCTTCCTCCATCACTGGGGCATGGCTGTCAGCAGCTATCTTGGTTGTGTTAATTTGCATATAGAAGCTCTGATTGGCTGGTGCGTGGGGCTTGTGAGTGTAGCAAAGGTATGGTCAATTTGCATGTTTCTCTTTTATTAGATAAGATGCCTATTCTCTACAGGACCCTATGCTAAGTGATAATCCTATTATTGTGTTTGGGTGTATGATGGCAGATTACTTATTGGCTTTTTATTTCCTACAAAAGAGTACCAAGAGACATTTGTCATCATTGTTAGCTATAGAAGCATAGGTAGAAAAGTAGTTGTGGAACCTTTTATTACTGTTAAAATTGCAAGTAAAGCTTTATTCTTCTGCACTTAGATTGGGTAGATAGTATTTCTTTTGAGTACTAGGCAGCTATACTTTATTATCCTCTCTCATTTTCTTCCTGAACCCTACACCTTTAAGTAAACATCAGTGGTAAGAAATAGTGAGCTCTGTGGAGAATGCAGTGTGGTGGGGTGAACCGAGGTCCCTCTGCCTCTCTTGGACACATTGGATTTAGAAGTCAGGCAGAAGCAATCTGGGCATTGTGCCCTTCATTAATAGTTAATACAAGATATCTTATAACATCACCAGGTCAGGGAAAGGAGAAACACTCTCTTAATGTAAAAAGATACTATGCAGTTAGGAATCAGGTCAAAGTCAAAGTAGATAAAGAAGAGGAATGTCTTTTGTGGTCCAGTTGTGAATATTTGAAAGGAAACTGTCTCCTGCAAGTTGAGATAGGAATGATTTCAGACATTTTAAGAAAAAAAAAAAACTAGTATAAGCCTTTCACTATTCCAAACCTTATTCTTGGGACCAAAGGAATCCCCTTACCACTACCCCTTGGTACAGAACCAACAGCAACTGGGCAAGTCACATGCCATTAATTTTTATTAAAATAAAAGTGTCACATTTGGAAGTCTTAATGGGCCAAGCTGATTTCCTTAGGCAGATGTGATAGCCTGGAAGACCTTGGAAAGTGAAAGCATAGAAAGCCAGTTAATGAATGAGAGAGAACAGGAGAAAGGAGTTGGAATGAGCAAGTATGAGCATCCAGAAGGATCCCGCATATGCTGGAGGATGCCTAAAGCAAATCCCTAGAGGACCCTCTCCTCCACTCCCATCCTTCACCCATGACTCATGATGACTCAGGCTGTATGTCATGTCTTTACAGTACTAGGAGTGTTGCTAGACTACTGAATTCCTTCTCCCACTGCACCCTTCTCAATCTATGTGGTTTTAGAATAATCATATGATTCAGTTGTGACCCTCGTAAGGTTCATTTGGGTCAGCATATATTTTTATTCTGGGGAAAATAGTCCAGACAGTGTTGAAAAGAGGTGGAAGGGTCTCTCCATGTTTCTAGGCCATCATCCTCTGTGGTCTGCTGAGCCCCCAGATTGCGAATTCCAGATAGTAGACTAAACCCTTCATGCTACACTAAACCATTTATTTTTAATAAACAACTTATTCTTCGTTAAACCTGACAATCAAGTCCAGTTTTATACCAATAGTCTGAAGAGATGTCCATCTGTTGCCAACAGTTTTCTTAAAAATTCTATGCTCATTTTATTAGCAAGTTATGAACAAAGCAAAACATTCTAAGTGACTAGCTCCCTTCCCAAATGTGCACCACACACACGCACACACACACACACACACACACACACACACACTCAGTCACTACTAGAGGCAAGTATCAAGCAAACAAGCCTGTGAATGTGAGTGTGAGTGAGCCAGGGCATAAACAAATACAATCATAATCAGTGACCATCTTAATGGGAGAATGCTTTCTCTAAACTTGAACGACAGCACATATTCTCACATCAGTAGTGTTCAGCCTTGACTGCCCACTAGAATCACTTGGAAGACAGTTAAAAATCCATCTGCTAAGGCCACAGCCCACACCATTAAATCATAATCCCTGGGGGTTGGGTCCAGTCAGGCATCTTTTTATAAACTCTCCTGGTGACTCCAATGTGCTTCAATGTCTGAGAATCAATGATCTGTGCTGTACTTTGCAACCTTGTCAAGGATTATCCCTTCATAATATTCTATCACAACAGTTTGTGTTTCTGTAAAAGCCATTGATCTGACATCATGCAGACCTCCAAAGATGCAAACTCACTTTGATAAGACATAAATCTGTGGCAGGAATCATACTTTCCTAAGCCAGATGTTTTAGTCTGGGCTGTGGTTCTAAGAGCAAATGTTCTTTATCCACACACTGCTCTCACAGGGTTGGGGCTCTGATATGATGCATTCTTCCCATGGTGCATATAAACACACATAGTGAAAGTCCACAGAGACAGGCTTCATTTGCAGGATGCCAGTAGAGTCAAGAGGAAAAATCAATGTGGCCCACTTACTGCCAGCAGTGGGAAGCATTTGATATTTAATATTCACTAGAGTGCAATGCTCAAATGGCATTTTCAATTGATTTGTATTCCATGGAAAGGCAGCGGGAGGCACAGCTGTCCTTTAAGAGCTCTCACAAGCCCATCAATGAGGTTTTCATGTCATGAGCTATTTAGTGTTGTAACTGGCCTTAGTCTTATATGCTCAAATTCTGATGGGGTGACATAAGCCACTTATTACTGAAATGTTAAAAGTTTAGTCCTGCTTTTCAAGAATCTGAATATTACTCCTGTAAAATCTTTATTTCCCAAATCCACATACTTATGAAATGTCAATAACTGAGATGTTGAATTGTTGTAGGTGCTCATGTTGGCAGAATAATTTCCCACTGCTCTTTTCTCTTCCTCTTCTTATTGTTTTCTTTATTCCTTACATATTTCTTTAAGTTAGTATCAGGAAGTAAAAAAAAGAAAAGGGAGGATAAAATAGTTTAGTTCTTATTGACAGCGCTCTTGAATGGTTACCGTACTAAACTGGTTTAGCACAAAGAACACTGATAGGTTACAATTTAAATTGTGCCCCAAGTTTCTAAAATTTATATTTAAAAAAAGTCTTACACTAGTTAGTTTTAAGTAGTACATATTTTGTTTTACATAAGCCTTATTTCTAATGACATGACTCAGAGTCTTAATAGATTAGTTTGTGGAACCATCTACACTAATAAAAGAGAAAAATGGTAATTGGCATACAACGCTACCCTTTTCATTGGCTAATCAGGGTGATATGCAAATTAACTGCCAACTCAGATGGCAGTTAACTGACAACAAAGATGGCGGTTAATTTGTGTATGTAGGCACAATGCAGGGAGGCGAAAGGGAAAGCAGGAAGAA
>NW_006297755.1:102576-125957 GCF_000327345.1 Myotis davidii | reverse complement strand
CATCACTCTGTCACAAAGATGGTGGTGCCCATAGCCATAAGATGGTGGTGCCCAGTCCCCTCAGCCCCGCCACTGAAGTGTCCAGGCTTGTTGTCCAGGCAGGTGGCAGAGGAAGTGTGTGGGGGGGGCTGAGGGGCACAGCCGGTGATGGGAGGGAGCAGGGGCGGAGCTGGCTCCAAGGGGAGCAGGGAGCGGGCCTAAGCTGTCAGTAGGACATCCCCTGAGGGCTCTGAGTATGCACGAATTTCGTGCACCGGGCCCCTAGTCTTTTCATAAAAATGTATAGAACTGAATCTATTCTCAAGATAAAAATAATGACAAAATTACATTTGTGTAAACATTTACTCTTTTTTTAATTTAAATTCTTTATTGTTGAAAGTATTACATATGTCTCCTTTCCCTCCCCATTGAACTCTTCCTGGCCCCTCCCTTGCCCCGCAGCACATGTCCCTGCCCTCCCCCGCTACTGTCTTTGTCCTTTGGTTGTGCTTATATGTATGCATACAAGTCCTTTGGTTGATTTTTTACTCCACCCCACAACTTCCCCTGCCTTCCCTCCAAGGCTCGATGGTCTGTTCCATGTTTCTATATCTCTGGATCTATTTCAGTTCTTCAGTTTATGTTGTTCATTATATTCTACAAATGAGTGAGATCATGTGATATTTATCTTTCTCTGACTATAAAAAGGAAATAACTCTTACCATTTGGGTGGACCTGGAGAGCATTATGCTAAGTGAAACATTTACCCTTTGATTTGTAAAAAGCTAAAGAAGTTGCAATTGGGTTAGAATTCCAAAGTGAAAATAATCTGCAATCAGTGCAGGAGAATTTTAGATTAAAACATATAATGTATTTCCCAAGTCCATGTTCCTGGGCCCATAGAAGAAGTTCTTGGAAACTATACAGGTGGATTGCTTCAATTATGTATTCAGAATTACTAATTGAATGCATGGTATTTTCAAAAACTGACTTGGATGTGAGTATACAATATATATCATAGACATTTCCAATATAGAGAGGAAGAGACACATTTAAACAAATATACTCAATTGGGACTGCAATGGCTATGTGTATGAGGATGCTATGGGGCCACACAAAAGGCCATGCTACTTATCTGAGATACTCAACAACATCTTCTGTGGGAAATTTATAGTTGGATTGATTTTTGAAATGCAAAGGAGTTTACAGGAAAGAAAGGGATGAGGGAATTATGGTCAAAGGGTAAAGCATATGCAACTACAAACAATAGAAGAGACTTGACAGTACTTGAATACCTGCATAAAAGTTGGGAACTTGCAGGTGACAAGGCCCAAGGGGCAGCCAGGACTTCAGAAATTACAATTATGCTCATGAGTATGAACTTCATTCATTTGAGAAATCACTGCAGGTTAAAACCTGTTCACTTTTTCTACTTTATAAGATAAATCTGACCTCAGTCGAGAGCTGGAGTGACTCAAGGGAAACAGATGGTTTAGGAGGCCAAGGCAACAGTCTAAGTGAGGACCGGAACAACAGTCTACATGAGGGTCTTTGGTGTAGCTAGCATAAGACAGACCTAACAAAATTGGTAGACTGAGCATTATTAGCCTTGAAGCCAAGCTGGCAGGTTCTGAATCTGACTCTGTTGCTGACTTACCAGTTTCAAATAATTCTCCTTCTCTGAGCATCCGCTTTGTCCTCTGTAAAATAAGGAACCTCTTTTAGCCTAGATCCGTGGTCGGCAAACCACGGCTCATGAGCCACATGCGGCTCTTTGGCCCCTTGAGTGTGGCTCTTCCACAAAATACCACGTGTGGGCGCGCACGTACAGTGCGGTTGAAACTTCGTGGCCCATGCGCAGAAGTCGCACCTTAGTTCATTCCTCACCCACAAAGCCCTTTCCTGGCTACTCCATCTTTATTCATCTTGTCCACTGGACTCCAACAAAGTTCATGATGCCCACTTTGTAGTGAAAATTTGCCATTGTTTTATTTCCCAACATCCAATTCTCTTTTTTAGTTTGGAGGAATCCTCCCTAATGGGAATCTTTGTGAAAGAGAAGGCCAAATAGGAGAATCTCTCTCTGCCCTTGGCAACCAAACCAACAAAACTTAACTCTGTGGTTTGGGAATCTGAATTCTGAAAGTGTCACAAAGGTGAAGGAAAGAAACAATTAGATGTATATCTATGAAAACATAAAAAAGGGGCTGGGTTTAGCAGCAGTGGAAAAAGCTTGTTCTTATACAACCATCCCTGTGTTTTCATTTTATTCTTATACAAGCATCCCTGTGTTTTCATTTGCTAAGCCTGGTTCTACAGACATCCTGTCAGTTCTGTGAGCTGACAGATATCTTTGCCATACATTCATTTTCTGCTTAAGCAAGCCGAAGTCAGTTTCAGTTCGCAACACAGAGCCCTGACAGATACATATTGGTTTTGAACTATATTTTTATCAGATTCTTTGGGCCTGGAATAATTAGGTAATAATATAAAGGCAGAGACTATAACTTATAATTAAGGTAAAATTCATCATAATTCTCAAAACAGCATTGTGTAGGAGTTTATCAAGTAATATTTGTCAGTATATAGATTTATTAATTATTTTTGGAAATAGTTGATATTTAGAGTGAGGACTTTTCATTTCTGTATCTGCAAGAGCAATGATTGCAGAATACATTTCATTTCTTTTAAATAGTGGTCTTATTTGATCTTTTAAGAGTCATGGAATAAAAAACAGAAAACATTTTATTTTTATAATATGATGGACTAAATAATTAATGGTAGTTATGGCATGTCATCCTCTAAAAACAAAGCCACTTCTAAAACTGTTGATTACAAAGCCTTGTTTTTATCTAGAAATGGCCATTTATAAGCTGCAAGTTAAAGTGCAAGTGTTATACAGGATTGTTTCCAATTTTCCTGTGACCTCAAAATATAAAAGCATTGTCAGGGAGACAATGAGGCCTAAACATATTTTCAAATATCTCAAAGTACTCAAGGTAGCCTTTAAATGAGAGTGGTGGCTAAGTTTCTCATCCTGGTGTAAAATTCCCAGGTGGAAAATATCCCTTTCTCTGAAAGGTTATTTCCTTATTTTTGCTACCTTTGTGTTACAGAATGCCTCAGAATAATTCTATCCATGTCAATAAATTATGCTAACATAATCTTTGTTCTATCAAACAATCAAATGGATTTTCTGTACTTGCTAAAACTCCTTTGAAATAAATAAAATCGAGTACAAAAATACCTATCTTGGCTCAACTTGGGAAATTTCTAAAGGGTTTTTCCAGTGCCACGCTCCCCGCGGGAATGGGCAGGGTTTCCAATGGGCCTGCACTGAAGATGGATTTTTCTTTCTACCCAATCCTTCTTTCCCTGGGTGTTGTTCCTCAGGGCACTCTTAGTAAACATCCTGCCTCCAAAAATCCATGTCACATTCTGTAACCTGGGGAATCCAGTCCACAACCCTTGTCCAAAATCACTGAGAGAATAAACAGCATAGCTAGAACTTTAAAATCATACCTGTTGACTACAAAGTCCATTAGGAAAATCTTTATACAAAACAATGACCAAGTCAAGATAATTATTTAATCAAAATTATTCAAGCTAATTAAAGGGCCTGAGGACTATCCAAAAAACCTATTTCAAAGGAACAATCAAATATATGTCTGCAGTTGATGCTTATCACTCAACTGGAATGATGAAAAGACTGCCATGCAATCAGTTACAGGACTAACTAGGCTTTCTCAGGTTTTATTTAATTCCCCTATTTTTACTGTGACATCTCACTCCTGTCCTCAGATGTGCCTGTACATAGTCTATCGGACTTAACTTATCTAGAGAGTAAATCTTTAGCCCCAGAGGGCAGGGGTGAAGTTTCTATGCTCTTTTGGCCAGGGCAAGGGATTTGACAATTTTGAATCTGTGCTCCTGAAAAACAGTGAAAGTTAAAGGAATCTTCCCCACCATTTTGTGTTCTGGAGAAGGGCTTACTCCAAAGAACCACTTTTCTCCATATGAATTAGGTAAGACTCACAAATCCTCCCCGTGTTTACTTCTGACAAGACCAAACACAGACCTCCAAATTTCCATTCTGTCTTATAAATTATTAGCAAGACTACTTGCCCTCCCCCATCAATCAGAACAAATGGATGTTAATCAAAAGTTGATTAAGATTCTCTCCTTTCCCCAGGTCACTGAACTTTGACCCACCCTCAGCCCGAGGGAGCATACAGCCCTTTCTTAACAGCTCCTCCTGAGAATAGGATGGACCCAGAATAAAACCTTTTCTGAACTACTGTCTGATTCCATTTTTACATACCTCTTGCCCATACCCAATTTGTTTATTCCTCTCTATAAAAAAATTCCTCTTGTCTAATTATTGAGATGCTTGTAGTTGTTATGGTCAGAACATTTCCCTTATTGTAACAACCACTTTGCAATAATCCTTTTGATTAAAGCTTTTTCTTACTGAGTCTATGTTACTGAGTCTACATTTGTTTTCTATTGGACAAGTTTAAGGTCAAATTGTACATACATGCAACCAGTTCTCTTATTTTAAATTCACCCCGTGAGCAAAGTTTTCAGGTAAGGCTTTGTCTCCTTTTGTAGAAGCTTTCCAGAGTTTTGTTATTCCAATAATTTCATTTCATATTCTCTTCCTTTTTGCAGTTTTAGTTTTCAGTTTTCTCTTGTATATTTAGTAAGGTACTTCCATGTATGTCATTATACTATCTAATAAAACAGAAACATGGTAATTGGTGTAAAACTGCTACCCTTCCCATTGGCTAATCAGGGCGATATGCATATTACCTGTCAGCCAAGATGGCGGCCAGCAGCCAGGCAGGTGAGAACAGGAGGCTTGGTTACCCCAGCGATGAGGAAGCCAAGGTTCCCTGTCTGCAGGAGGTTTGGTTACCCCAGCGATGAGGAAGCCAAGGTTCCCCGTCTGCAGCTGCGGGGCCTCGGTAACAGTGGAGCAGACAGGCCTCCCGGCCGGGGATCAGCGGAGGCGAGAGGCCTCCCGGCCCAGGAATCAGCGGAGCTGAGAGGCCTCCCAGCCCAGGAATCAGCGGAGCTGAGAGGCCTCCGGCCCCCGGGATCAGCGGAGCCCAGAGGCATCCTGGCCCCGGGATCAGCGGAGCCGAAAGGCCTCAGGACCCCGGGATCAGATGAGCCGAGAGGCCTCTGGAACCCGGGATCAGCGGAGCTGAGAGACCTCTCGGCCCAGGAATCAGCGGAGCCGTGAGGCCTCCCGGCCCATGAATCAGCGGAGCCGAGAGGCCTCAGGACCCCTGGATCAGCGGAGCCAAGAGACCTCCCGGCCCAGGAATCAGCAGAGCCGCGAGGCCTCAGGACCCCAGGATCAGCGGAGCCGAGAGGCCTCAGGACCCCGGGATCAGCGGAGCAAGGAGACCTCCCAGCACTGGGATCAGCGTGACAGGGGGCAGTGACCAAACCCCTGATTGCCCTGCAGCTCTGTGTGTAACAGAGGGTGTGGCCACAACCTCTCTATGGGCCCTGCTCTGTTCCTGACAGGGAGGAGCTCCTCAACCCCCTGATGGGCCCTGCTCTGTCCATGACAGGGGGTGGTGCTGCAACCTCTCTATGGACCCAGCCTTGAGTGTGACAGGGGGCGGTGCCCCAACCCCCCAATCGGCCCTACCCTGAGCATGACTGAGGGTGGCATTGCAACCTCCCCATCCGCCCTGCTCTGTGCATGACAGGGGGCAGCGCCCCAACTCCCCAATCGGACCTGCTCTGAGCCAGACCAGGGGCTGCACCTAGGGATGGGATTGGGCCTGCCCTCTGCCACCCGGGAGCAGGCCTAAGCCAGCAGGTCGTTATCTCCCGTGGGGTCCCAGACTGTGAGAGGGCACAGGCCGGGTTGAGGGACCCCCGCCCCCCGTGCACAAATTTTTGTGCACCGGGCCTCTAGTTTTAAGTAATAATAGTTTTACTTTATTGGGGGAAATTCCTGCATTGTGAAGCTTATGTAGCTCATAGACATAAAAACCAGAATGTGATATTCCAAACTTCCCTTTCAGCTAAGAACAGGCATATGACCTTGACTCTATGGTTCAGAAACATGATGAATGAATTTGCTTCAAAATTGAGAAGTGTGAGAAAATGGGACCAATATGGAGCTTCCATTCTTCTATTTGTCTTTGTTGGCAGGAGAGGCATCTAGCTTTCAGAAGAAAGGATGATTTGCTGTCACAGAAATGGCATTGGTGCTGGAAAGTGTAGTAGTGGCTATAAAGTTAAGTTTTCCGTCTTACTGCTTGTGGCCATTGCTCTCAAAGCTGCAACAGCACTTTCCAGTTAAAGACAATTCTATCTCTCAGTTTAGAGTGCTAGCCTCTCCAGCGGTTCTCAACCTGTGGGTCGCGACCCCTTTGGTGGTTGCACGACCCTTTCACAGGGGTTGCCTAAGACCATCGGAAAACAAATATAATTACATATTGTTTTTGTGATTAGTCGCTATGCTTTAATTATGTTCAATTTGTAACGATGAAATTGGGGGTCACCACAACATGAGGAACTGTATTAAAGAGTCGTGGCATTAGGAAGGTTGAGAACCACTGCAGACTTTCTCTAAGCCTCACAAGACTCTGTAAGCTACTGAATATTCTTTAATAACTACGTTCACTTAAATTAGCCAGAGTGCATTTATTGCGAAGAGGTGATTCTTTCTGTTCCATCCTCATGATCACACCTTGTTTTGAGTAAGTATAAGATAAACATTTTGTGAAGAATAGTGAATTATGGTAAATCTAATTACTGTTGTAAGCATGCTTTCTTTGCTTGAAATCAATACAGGCTTGGTGTGCAGCTCATAATCTAGCAACAATTTTGTCCTCTTTTTCAAAAGGGAAAGGACATAGATTAGCAGTACTCTATCAATTCACTTCAGATTGAAGTCAAGTCTTTATTCACTAAGTTAGTCCACAGGGACCTTAATTGTCTCAAAATGTTATAGGACATTCAATTAAAATACCATATTAATAATCAATTATGATCAGTCCTGATAAAATGAATGTAGTAGGTATCATAGATGGAAAGACACATAACTTTGGGTTTCAAGGTACGTGAATAGGAGAATATGAAACATTGCCTTATTGCCAAACATATTTACCATGTTTCTCTGTGCTTTGTCTCCCTCTCCCAATGGAAAACTACATTTCTCTGTACCATGGGTCGAAACTTGGCCATATTATTTGTTTTGATCATATGATTTGTAAGTATAAGTCAGCTGGGTCACTTCTGAGAAGAAGCATTCATGGCCAGAATATGCCTTACTATTCATATCATTTTTATCTGCTAGGAGACCAGGAATAGCTTAGGCAGGGCTCCTGAAACAAAGTTGCATCTGACCCATAATAGATAAATAAACTGAATGAAAAATAAGTCTTTATTGTAGTAAGCCACAGAGATTTTTCTGTTGAAAGTTTTTATAGCAATATTTAGCCTAAGCTTACTTATAACAATTATTTTATAACTTTGTTTTTATTTTATTTTTTAGTTTTTATATTTTAATAGCCTATAGTTTTTTAAATTTATTTTTATTGTTGAAAGAATTACAGATGTCCCCTTTCCCCCAAAAAACATAAAATATAGATTTTTAAAATATTTTATTAAATTTTTATGTTAAGTTTTCTAGACAACTTAATAAGGATTCATTTGGTCCAGCCAGCTTTCTTCAGCCTGGTTAAATAGACACATTTATGATACCCATCTTCTTCATCATAAATTTCTGGATCTTCTTGAGTACACAAGGTCTCACATAACCAGTGCAATATAGACAGTTTCCAAAATAAATATGAAATTACATTACCCTATAACTCTAAAATATAGAAAATAATTTTCAGAGAATTTAAGCATGAAACCAGTGAATGAAAAATTATTTGAAGAGATAGAAAACAAATTTAAGAAGAGAAGAATATCTCCATTAGACTTTAATCTAACTGAGAAGATGCACATCTGAAAAATGGTGTCCACAAGAATGGAGTTTACTCAGCTGAGAAAATATAGGAAAAGGAGGATGTTGTTTTGTAAAAATCAAAACCATTGGCAATGCCCATGCAAGTATTTCGCATGGAGAAGATGGCTCTATGCCAAGCATGTTCTTACTTCAAGCAAGAAAGTTGTTAGCAAACTAAACCTGACACTAATATTTACTTCTATTTTCTGATTTCATACCAAGCAAGCAGCCAGCCTGCTGATTATAATTTTGCTTACCGTGTACAGAGATTGGATACCCTAGTCATTTTAATTGCAAGTACTCTGGTGCTTGTGAAAAGTATTTCTGACTATGAAGTCAGAAATTGGCATCTGGTTTACACATCAGTTTCCATAACAATGGTGTACTCGATTTTCCCTGTGTGGTGAGCCAGCACGGCTATGGCATACTCAACCCCAGGGCACCTTATGTGCCATGCCAGCTCAGCCTGGTTCAGTGACCCTGAGTGCGGGTGATGAAAGACTTAGAAAAGATAGACAAGAGAATGAAAGCTGGGTCTCTGTGGGACGCTGCTCCTCTGATGGACAGCGCCAACACCCACAAGCCGTGTCTTTATTTTATAGCAGATGCCAGGAGGCAAAGTAGGGGCGTGATCAAGATGTTTACAACATTCTCGTGAGTTTCAACCCTACTCAACTACATGCACTGGAACTCTATCACTCAGGCATGTGGGGCCACATGTTCGGACCATAGGTTCAAGCTTACAACTACAGCTGTTGGCTATAATTGTGCTGGGAGGGCCCTGCCCTCCAAGCTGGGACTTGCACGTGGCAATGAGAGGACTGTGCCCTCTCATCAGTCCAAGGCTTAAACCTGTCCAAAACACTGTAGCCGCGCCCCACATAACTGTCCCTCCACACATAGTCCATTCATTTCTCCTTGTTCCAGAAGACTGATTTTGTGGACTGCATTACTTGGAATCCTTGCTATTTATCTTTTGCTCACATATTTGACCAACTTGTGATACCAGCAGGAGATGAAAAGGCAAGAGGAAGGGTGGGAGTTCTGGAATAATGGAGCAAGGGTGAGTAAAAAGTCACTAAAACCAAAAGAATACTGGGCAAAATATTCAAGATCAACTTGTTCAGAACCTTGAAAATTAAGCTAAATAATGAGAGGAGCATCCGGTCAAGACAAGCAGTTGAATCTAGGAAAGAACAGTGAGTTTGGTGGTGATGAAACTTTCCCTATTCCCATCCCCCTCTCCACACCTCCAAAGTGACAATGACAACCAGCAGCTTCAACAATCTTAATAGCTGTGAAAACCAGAAGCCTAGCAGGCACTTGAAATAGAAAAGGTTTACAGTTTCTCAGAAAACCCCTTCCCCAGAAAATTGCCACTATTTTATCTCTCTAGGACAGGGGTTCTCAATCTGTGGGTCGTGACCCCTTTGGGGGTCGAACGACCCTTTCACAGGGGTCGCCTAAGACCATCGGAAAACACATATATAATTCCATATTGTTTTGTGATTAATCACTATGTTTTAATTATGTTTAATTTGTAACAATGAAAATACATCCTGCATATCAGATATTTACATTATGATTCATAACAGTAGCAAAATTAGAATTATGAAGTAGCAACGAAAATAATTTTATGGTTGGGGGTCACCACAACATGAGGAACTGTATTAAACGGTCGTGGCATTAGAAAGGTTGAGAACCACTGCTCTAGGAGACCCTGGGAAAGACCCATTTATATACAAGGCTTCTTGCAATTTGACTCACCTTCAGAACTCAATTCAGTGGAAAAGGCCTTATCTAAGGGCATGTGTCAAAAAAGAAAAAAGAAAAAAAAGAATAATCAGCAATTGCTTAACACTGATGCTACCTAAGAGGGCAATATTTGTTGGGGAAAACAAGAAACTGACCAAATCTTTAAAAGGAAAATCTGGGGAATGAGGTAGCCATAGTGAGCTTTGCAAAGCTGACATAATTGTAGGGATCTAAAGAAACACATGCATGTGCAGGGCTGTGCACATGCCCAGGAAAGACCTGAAAAGGCCCTTAACCTTTAACCATGACAACTTTGTTGAGTCTGATTCCATGATTACATTCATGATTTTCATCTCTTTAATAGCAGATATTTGGATCTCTTTGAGCAGCCAAGGTAAACTTCCCAGGGAGATATTATTGCATGTTTATGCCATTCTCTAACCACTACATTGTTTATGGAAAGCAAACTATTTTTCCCATCACATTTCTTTGTGAGGTCCATCCTCACCAGGATGAGGTATGGAAAGAATAGTGCAGTGGCTTGTGGGGGAAAAAAGTGATCTGGGCTGAGTTGGCTTTTACGGGAGCAGCGGGGGCAAAGTGGCAGGAAAGAAGCCTGACACCTAGAGGAAAGGACAAGCTCAAGAACGAGTTAAGATTTCTCTAAGTGCTTCTAAGATGAAATTGGTTCCCAACTACATGTAGCTGTGGATTCCTTAATGTTAAAAGCAAAAAATAAATAAATTAAAAAAAATGCTGTCTTGGAAAGAAAAAAGAGAATTGGGAAAAGGCTTTTTCACTCTAAGAATAATGAAGAAAATAGTTTCTTCTGACAGGTTAGAGCCCAGCTATGATGAATTTTATTTACTCTTGGGAACAGCCTTTTTAATAGATTCACTTTCTTCATTTTTTTTATGTAATAGGGGAGAGAAACTAGAATTTTTAAGAAAGAAAAAAAGTAAGTTAGCAGGGAAAAACCTACCCAAGCTGGGGTTCTAGAAATGTAAACTCAATCTCCTGATTTTTAAAAAAATAAAAATACAACCCAGTGGTTGTGATTTTTGTTTTGTCGATTGTTATTTTTTATTTTTATTGATTTCAGAGAATAAGGGAGAGAGAGCTAAAAACATCAATGATGAGAGAGAATCATTGACTGGTTGCCTCATGCACACCTCTTACTGGGATTGAACTCACAACCCAAGCATATTCCCTTGACCAGAATCGAACCCGGACCCTTCAGTTAGCAGGCTGATGCTCTATCCACTGAGCCAAACCAGCTAGGGCTGAATCTGCTGATTTTATTCAGTTTGGTCAATATGGCTTATTGCTCTCAAGTTGAGAACCATTGTTAAGGTGAGGCCTTGTCATTTCTTAATAATGGCCAAGCATCTATATCACTATTGGATGCTGAGAGAAAAGTAAACAATTAAGAATCCCTACTCCAATTACCTCCAACAGAATAAAAATAAAAAGATAAGTAGCTTGACTCGAGGAAGAATTACAGATGTACTGACAGCAGCTCAGAGAAACATTTAAGAGGTTTTTGAGCGCAAAATGAATCTGAAAACTGGGATCAATAATTGTAACAGCAAACACTAAACATTTTTATTATTACCAGAAACTATTCTAAGTGTTGTGTCTTAAATATATTAGCTATGTAAATTCCTACCACAATCCTATAAGATAGATAAAATTCAATTATTTAAATTAGCTATCTGAGGCAATGGGAACCTAAGTGTCTTTTTCAAATTACTTAGCTTGGGAATGTGTATCCAGAATCCATACTTACAGCCTTAAATCATAATTATACAGAATAGTTTACATTTAATAGAATTTAGTTACAAATCTGTAGTTTCATCAATATCTGAGTATAACTTCCTAGTTAAATTAAGTGATAATTAATACTAAGTAAAATATTTTTAAAAGTTATATGACTAAATATTCCCCAAAAGACCTATCTCTATTGCTAATATTGTTACTGTTGTAACTAGCTAGCTAATATTAGTAATAGAAAAGGAGCAAAGGGGAAGCCAGGCATTTTAAGCATGGTCACCTGGGCAACTCCACTGGGAAGCTCCAGTTTCACATTCTCCACAGGGAACCACTGTGGAGTGGCCCATTCCCTGCAGATCACTGGGGGAAGGGGGGAGATGGGCACATGTGCAGTGATGTCTAGGTGATGTAGGGAAGGTACTTATCATTCTAACTTGGAAAGAAAGACAATTGGCTAGTGGGTACAGAGCCACTGCAAGCTCCAAAAACCCCAAAGGCTTAATTGGTAATGCTCCTAGTTAAAATCCCCAGAGACAAAGGAATTCTCTCTCTTTTGCTTCTCTCTTGCTTTCTTTCATTCCCTTGTTCTGTGACCCATGTTAGCTTCTATGTGACCCTAGAAGCCACATGGCCCATGACCATGTGAACCCTAAACACAATGGACTGCAGCTGGGAACATAAGCTAACCTAGCCATATGCTGGACTGGATTGTGCTTTGATATGAGGCAAAAACTCTGAGCAGTGCCCTGTTAAAGACAAAATGGGACTTTTTCCATGGTGGGATGGAAGGAGATGTGACCTTGAAGGGGTACTCCCCTAATGTTGTCTCAGTGAAAGAGCTTTCCACAATACCTGATCCTCCTTTATGAGCTTCAGGAAATTCTTGTTCCTACAGCACCCCAAGAAGCCCACTTCCACTCACAACAGGTGGGGACACAGAGAGCACCCCACTGATAACAATAACAATATTTAATTATATCACATTGAAGAAGTCATTGACAAATATGGACCATGCGTAATTTGTACTATACAGACAAAACTGTCTGAGAATAGAATTATCTATTTGAATAAATGATATCAATGAGAGCAACATTACCTTAAAATCTTCTGTGTTGAAAGTTCAATTATAAGCAAATGATGAGTAGCTCATTCATAGAGATAGTAGAACCGCGTAAAGTAGTACACAAATCTGATGAACATGATAAGGATTAATCAAAATAATTTTCTTGGAGAATTATAAAGGAGAATAAATTGAGACACTCAACTATAGTGTACCACAAAAAGTAAAGCTTTAACATTAAATGTATTTCCTTCATATCTCTGTAGAGATTTTTTTGTTTTACATAAATATGGTAATACAGCATAAACACAAATTTGTATCCTGGTATTACTTTTTACTTGGTATTATAAACAGAAGTCTTTTTCCTATTTAAAATTTCTTTAGATATATCATCAAATAACTTTATAATACTTAATCAAGGTACACCATTTTTATTTACCAATACTCTTCATTTTTTAAATTTTTAGGTTTTTCTATGTTTTACTATTACAAACCAGATTTCAACTAACTTCATGCATGTATATTTTTCAATATTTAATTACATTTTATACAGAAACATTCCTAGAAATATTATTAAATGAAGTTTCATTTAATAATATTTTAAGATACTTAGTATATGTTATCAAATTGCTTTCCAAATGGATTGCACTACATTGCATTGCCATTTTCATCCTGTTAAAATTACTAGACCAAGTAAAACATATACCATTCTTTATTTATGCATGTCATTTACATTATACTCATAAATAGGATGTTGTCTTAATTTTAATATTTGTTAGTTTGACTTATGAAAGCTATTGTATTTTTCTTTGCCTCTGTCTGTCTTTCTCTGTCTCTCTCATTCACTGACTGGAAAAGTTGTATAATTCAGTATTATTAACACATATTTGAGAGTCAAATAAACTTGAACTGGTATCTTTATTTTGCCACCAAGAAGCCATGTGACTTTAGGCAAATTATTTACCCCCTCCAATTTTCAGATTTCTCATGTATAAAACAAGGAATAAATATATATCATAAGGTTATGGTAAAAAATATACCAAGGTCTGCCTAGCCAGTATGGTTCAGTGGTTGAGAACTGACCCATAAATCAGGAGGTCAAGGTTGGATTCCCAGTCAGGGCTCATGCCTGGGTTGTGGGCTCGATCCCCAGAAGGGAGTATGCAGGTTGAAGCTATCAATGATTCGCTTTCATCATTGATGTTTCTATCCCTCTCTGCCTCCCCCTTCCTCTTTCTGAAATAAAAGAAAACATATTTTTAAAAAGAAATATACCAAGGTTCAATAACTTTAAGTTATAGTAATAGTTATAGTAATCATAGTATAGAAGCACTATTTAGAAAAAAATCAACAAAAATTTTGAATCATTTTGTTACAGAGAACCGGAATAAATCAAGCAATGCTTGGAGAGTTTGGAGTCGCACTTCATTATTATGTGTGGGCCCAGAGAAAAATGCCTTTCAGATTCTGGGCAAATCTACAAGCAGAACTTCCTTTTTTATTAAAAAGCCAGCCCTATGTGTGCTTAGTGGTTATCTCGCTGGTGGCCTTGAAAACAACACAGTTCTTTCCAATTAAAAAATACACCTGGCATAGCATTGAGAGTATGGGCATATCTAGTCTCTGGCCTACAAGGTCAACCAGCTAAGTTTATCTTCCTCATTATTCAAGCAGGCTAAAGCAAGCTAGAAAGCAAAGTTATTATTTTTAGAATAAGAGGCAACCTAAAAAAATAGCAGAGGTTTCCAAACAGTAGTTTGACAAAATAGGGCTTAGCCTTCTCAATTTGAGTAAATATCTTTGGGTGCTTAGATTCTCACAACAGTGCTATTCAAAATATTTAATAACTGGTATTTCTTTAACTCTGACCAATCAGAATGAATTCCTGAACCACTAAAAAAAAAAGTTTAAAAAAAAGTTTTAAAAAGAGGAGCATAATAGGCATGCTAAGAAAGGAGAGAAAATAGAATCATATAAAATGTTCAATTAAAATCATGAAAGGCACTGTAAGATTAAATAGAAAACAGTGATGACTATGGTAGATATTAATTTAATTATATCAATAATCACTTTGAATGTCAATAGTCTACATGCACTAATTTAAAGATTGAGATGTCAGAATGGATAAAAAAAATAAGACTCAACTATGTGTTATCTGCAAGAAACTCATTTTCAATATAAAGCCACATATAAATTAAAAATAAATAGATGGAGAAAAATATGTCATGCTAAAACTAATCAAAAGAAAGCAGAAGTAGCTATGTTAATTTCAGACAGAGTAGACTTCAAGGCAAGGAAAGTTATCAGGAATAAAGAAGAGCATTACATAATGATAAAAAAGTCAGTTCTCCAGGAATACATAATTTTTTATGTGAGTGCCTAAAAACAGTCAAACTATAGGAAGCAGAGACAAATACAATTGCAAAGAGAAATATATAAATCCAGTCATACTTGGGGACTTCAACAACACTCTCAGAAATGGGCATATTCAGCAGGCAGAAAATCAATAAGGACATAGCTGAACTCACAAACACCATCAATTAACTGTATATAATGACATTTATAGACTACTTCATCCCAGAACAGCAGAATTCACAATCTTTGCAAGTTCATGTTAACTATTTATTGATAAAGACCACATTCTGAGCCATAAAACACATGTTAAATTTTTTCAAGTATAGAAAGAATACAATGTCTGCTCTCAGACCACAATGAAATTGAGCTAGAAATTGATAAAAGAAAGATAATTGGGATATCCCCAAATAGGTGGAGGTTAAAACATACTTGCTATAACATATGGGTCAAAGAAGAAATCCGAAAGAGAAATTTAAAAATATTTTGAACTAAGTGGAAATGAAAATAAACTTGTCAAAATGTGTAGGATGCAGCAAAAATAGTGCTTAAAGGGAAATTTATAGCATTGAATGCATATATTGGAAAAGAAGAAAAAATTAAATTCAATAATCTAAGTTCCTACCTTGGGGTTTTCACTATAGTGCAGATGTGAGAGAGCTTTCTTTAAGGGTCTGTCACTCCTGGACTGAATAGTTTTGATAGCCATTTATATTTTTTTTAGTGATTTTTAAAAAAATGAACTTCTGTAATAACATTTCATTTTAGAAAAGTTGGCTATTTTTAAAAGAAATCAAGATTCAGTTTTAAGGAATAAAAGTGACTTTTTCACGATGTCATCGTAGTTTCATGAATATTTTACAAAATTCAGTCATGAACACAGCAATTTTCTCCAGAGAGACTGACATACTGAAAGTTATGATATAGAATTTAAAATTTATTCATGTTTGAAGGTGATCTAAAAGTTAAACTTCCAAAATCAACCCAAGTAATTAAATATTAATCAAAATCAGATACAAGTTATGAATATAAAGTTTTCAAATGATAGTCACTTGTAATATTCAGAAAAACTAAGTGTAAAAGGAGTAATTCTTGGCTCTTCGTTTCACTTCATAATCATTGCAATTATATCATGTATGTGTTATTCTATATAGAAAGTACTGTTAATTATAGTTTAGACAATCCAGTTGTCAGAAGATAAAAATTAAAATGCTTTGTGCTTTAGTAATTTCATATTTTTTGTATTAATACAATAGTTCAATGAGATAAAGATTTGAATTTCAAAAGTTAGTGAACATGCTAGCCCAGTGGTTGGCAAACTCATCAGTCAACAGAGCCAAATATCAACAGTATAACGATTGAAATTTCTTTTGAGAGCCAAATTTTTTAAACTTAAGCTATATGGGTAGGTACATTGTTATTAACTTAATTAGGGTACTCCTAAGGCTTAGGAAGAGCCACACTCAAGGGGCCAAAGAGCAGCATGTGGCTCGCGAGTCACAGTTTGCCGACCACGGTGCTAGCACCATTTGATTTGAAGCAGCATATTTCATCCTGAAAAATCAGGGATGCCTCTCTATTTGCTCAATACAGTTAGTGAATGTGTGGTCTTAGAACTTTGAATAATTCATGATTATAAGTCCAGGAAGCAATTATTTCAATTAAACCAAATATTTTGCAATTTTGTCAAGAGCTTAATATTTAGAAATGAAATTCAACTCTGGGAACTTATTATTTTCCAATTAGATAGACACTAGTGGAGCCAACTTTTTAAGTGAAAAAGGATATCCTCAGCATAGTTTAAAGACTTTTATTTGTTAATGCTAAAGGATCTTGTTAAAAGAGAGCTTATTAATCTTTTACAGAACTTTGTCACCCAAGATAGGTAAATGACAACAAGGGCCAATATCAAGGGCATTTCTTTGTTAGAACCAAAGTAGTCAGCACAGCATTGGGGAATTGTACTAGAGAAAATTCCACAGCCGGTGAGCTTAAGGAAAATTCATGAATTGTCAGCAACAAGAAGGGTCAAAATATCAGATACTGGAAAAACCTCAAATGAGGTATAAGGGAAAAGTGAATATCAGGTTTAATTTCTCCCATCAAACAAGCCAGATACAGATTGGGAAGCCATCACAAGGGGGTTTGCCTGGGCATTCTTAGTTTTCACTTCTGCCGAGTTTAGTAGTGTCTATCAGTGCAGGAAATCGTTGTGGTAATGTAGATGCCAGAGGTGGAACCCTAACAACACATTACCACAAATCCTCAGACAGAAAAAATAAATGGGGGAAAGAACACAATGATATTTAAAATCTGTGGACTATAATAAAACTGACAAATCTAATGAAAGAAAGTAACCTTATAAGGAGATCTCATCATAAATTCCTAACTGGACAGATTGTGGTGCATAGTCATGCTCCAGGCCTATCCATTATTCTTACACATCTAGGTTAACACACCTTTGAAATGCTAGAGTAATCCCCTTTTTCAGACCCCTCAGAGGTGAAACCACCCTCAAGGAGCACATAATCTTATTAACTATCCTGGAATCCAATTTCAGTCTTGCTTTCTTCTATCTTCACATAGTCTCCCTATGTCCTCTCCCTCATTCCAAATGTATAAAAGAAACTGCAAAAATGTCATTCTTGGGAGCATTTGATATTTTGCTACCCAGCATCTGATGTTATTTTGGTGCAAATAAAAATTGTCTACAGGTTTGGACATTTCTTATTTTTTTAATAAATCTTTATTGCTGAAAGTAGTACGTGTCTCCTTTTTTTCACCATTGACTTCTTCTAGCCCACCCCAGTCTCCCACCCCAGGCTTTCAACACATTATTGTCTGTATCCATGTGTTATGCATATATGCATACAAGTTCTTTAGTTTATCTCTTCCCTCCTACCCACCCTTCCCCGCTATTTAGCCTCCATTTGTTTGAATATTTTTGAGTGTTTTTACTGTGGTTGATTTCTAATTTCATTCCATTGTGATCTGAGAAGATGTTTGTAGCTATCAGCAATCGACAACTTGTAGCTCCCTCTGATGGGGCTTAGTGTCTTTGGAAAGGACCCAGATGTGCAGCAGGTTCTGCTTTTCCTAGCCCCAGGCCCAGAAGGAGATCAAGCAAAGACTCAAAGCCTCCAGAGATCCACCACTGTCTGTAGTACAATTGACACTCAGTCTTGATTAGCCTCAGGCGATGGACCACGAGGTGGGGAAAGAGATCTGTCAACTGGTTGGGGCAACTGCCTTCCCCCCAGGCAAAAACCACCTGGATAGCAAAGGTCCATTGACAAGATTTCTCCACAATGTGAGGGAATGATTCATCACAGGAAACCAGGATGGCTGCCCTCCTAGCTTCAACCCCAGAGCCCCCAACTCTCAACTCTCCTCACATAGCTCCAGTGCACTTTGCCCTCCTTGGGCCAGAGCCCAAGGTGAGTGATACACATCAAATTTTGTGCCTTTGCCCTTTAAAGGGGTTCCTGTATTTCCAGCTGTCTCTTGCTGACAGACAGAAACCTTGTTGCTTTTCACAGCCACATGTTCTGTGGGCACATTTCTCAGTTCTGGTGTTCTGGGCAAGAGAACCCAGCTTGGGGTTTTGACCCCAGATTTTTCAGTGGGAACCCCTAACAGCTTAGCTATTCTTCTGTAACTTCAGTTGCTTTCTGTGGGAGCCTGGCCAGCCCTTTTGTGCCCCTGCACTTCCTACCAGTCTCTGCGTGGTCTTCACTTTCCATCCTTGGTTATCAGGCTTCTCTCCAACTAGTCTTCAGTTTATTTTTCAGGGTGGTTTTTCTGTATTTTAGTTGCATTTCCAGTTTGGTCCTGGGAGAGTGTTAGTGTAGCTTCCACTTACTCTGCCACCATTTTGGAAATTGGGCATTTCTTATGTCAAAAAAATCCGTCAAGCATTAATATTCTGAGAGTCTTTTTTTTTTAACTGCTCTCCTCCTGTTTTGTGCTCAAACTCACTGTTTGTAGTTCCTCCACCCCATCCTCATAAGTCTCCCTGGTGTTTCCTGCCATCTCTGCCAAGGAGACATGCCTAAAGACTGTTAATTAGAGATACTATGTAGTTATCAATACCAGAAAACTGGTCTTCATCGGGGAGAGAAGGGGTGAACAAGCATGAAAACCATAGTCATTTGACTGAAGTGAATGAACACAACATATCACCAAGGCAAAAATGCATATCACTCTAGAATATTCCTGTTTTGCTTTGTTTTCTTTCCTTTACCATTTTTTTTACTTATCTTGGCAATGTTTTGCCCAAACTACATTGGAATGGCAAGTCATAATCTCATCTTTATTCTCTTTCTCACCTACTGGCTTGGGAGACACTAATTAATTCTCAATAAACTAATTAGTTCACTACACAGTGGGGCAGTCATCTCTAAACTCCATGCTGCTGATGGTGCCTACTGCTTTTGTGCTTAAATATGTGTGTGGATGTATACACAATTATACATATTGTTTTGTTTCAGTTTTAGGGAAAAGTCAACCTTTTCTGCTTGAGCTAAACAAAATCAAAGGACTGACGATTTAAAGATAAAAATCATTGGTACAACAGAGAACTAAATGTAGATAATTGTAAATTCAGTGTGGATATTGTTGTTTTTCTTCCATTAGAAAGAAAACCAACAACAACAAGAACAAACAATTTCAGTGTGCTCTGTTGTCATTAAAATGAGTTTAAACACTAGCTGTGATCATTTTTAGGGGCACCATATCATTTATTTCATTTCACACCAGATGTTCAGTGCAGATTATAGAAAGAAGGAAAAACAATGCAGCCTATTATTTAATGAAAATGGTTTTAAATTTGTGAAGGGCAGCAAAAATAGGCACACAACAATAGAAGATGGTGATATGAATTGCTAGTTCCATGCCCTAAAAGCCTGGCAGTGCATGAGGATATTGGGTAGGATATATTGGTATTTAGAAAAATAACAGTTTCTAAAAGAGGTGAGAGTAAACTAACTGGAAATTTATTAGGATAAGTTAATTTACTGAGCAACACATTAAAACACTTAGTGGTGCGAGATATACAGTACCCTTATCCTATCCAGTAATATTCTCTCAAACATGAGGATCCAGGGATCATTTGTCTCACTGAAGGATCTCTAATCAAATGAAACTTACACATGAAATAAAGTAAACTTAAGAAAGTATAACTTAGACCCAACATATTGTCTGTGATTCATATATATATAAAATAATGTAAATTTTCAAATTGCTGCTTTTTTGAAGCCTTGCAGTGCTTTACCATTTTTAAATTATCTGTGACAAAAGCTATAACTAACTTACCCATACTGTGCCACTATCAACGTAATGGCTATTTTTTTAGAGGAAAAAAACCCCAAAATTAAAATATTAGCAAAAATACTGGTAAAAATATTGGGAAATATCTGTTCACTTATTAATTAAGCAAACATTTATTGGATATTTCCACATTCTATGAAATTTCTTAGGAACCAGATGGAAAAGACAGTACACAGTGTCGCTCTTGTGAGGGAACTTACAATGTTCAAGTTAAAAGGAGATACACACATCAATAAAGAATTCAAATGAAATTTGCTAAGTGTAAGCACTATCCACAGGTTCTGTAAGAGCATGGTAAGGGGAACATACCTACTTTCCTATTATTATTCATTAGCTAATTACAATGATATCAGAACAGATTGCACAGAACATTTGCTCATGCTTCTTTATCTCTGTCACTGCCAGCACAAAGTATTCTAATTGCTTAGTGGAAGAAGAAAACACATAGTATTCCAAAGTTTAGGCTTAACTTACTTTCTTTTTAATTTTACTTATGATGCAGTTTTTAAAGGAAAGGCAAGTATTACCAAAAAATGCTACATACTATACTTATATTTCCTTTAACCCTCTGAAAAATGTTTGCATGTATATACATGTTGTTAAATTTTAATTTATTTTCACCTGCTAATCTGCCTCATGTCAATTTGATTATTGGACTGGCAACAAAAGTATTTCCAGCCTAAGAAAAAGTCTTTATTTGAGCCGATCTGATGATGAGTGCCAGGAAGGAAAATCTCAATGGTTTCAGTAAATGCTCTAGAAAATGGCAGTTTTGAAGCTTATTTTAAACATTAGAATCAAAGGAGGAGACATAAGGAGGGTTACATGAAATCTACTGGTGGTAGATTAAGAGTGCAGGAGAAAGAAGATCAGATAAATCTCTGGGATTGGATAAAAAAACAACAGAGAGACACATACTTTGTTTACACTGGTAGGTACAGAATAGTTAAGATTTACAAGACATATAGTACATGGGAAACAACATAATGATGTGGTCTAGTGCTCTGGTGCCTGCAGTTGTGCCTTTGAGGGGTCTAGGAAAGAAATTACTCTGACATTTCAAAGGTACATTATCTTAGATGCACAAACACAATAGACAGTTTCAAAGGTAAAGATTGATCTTTGTCATAGAAGCTATAGGCCTAGGACGTGACTAACCACCATTACCTGTTTTTAGTTAGGAATTTTATATTTAGACCATCCTGTGTGGTTACTTCTGGTCCCTGAGTTTGTAATGTCAACCATGTGGGACTCTTCTGAGCTTCTCAGGTTCAGTGTGTGGCCACTTTTTCTTCCATAAGACCAACCAGAAGAACTTGGAAGGTAAATTATTTTTCCATTCCCCACAGCCACCTATATACATGGGAGAGACCCAGGAAAACTGAGTAACCGGTCAAAATGACTGAAGCCATCACTTTAAATACCATCTTCTGCTGAAGACAAAAAAAGATATTGGCGGTGGAGAATCAGTTGTGGGAGGTTATCAGGAAAAGCACAATAATCAAGGGCAAGGTTGTTAAGCAGATTTAAGTCCTTGCCCTCTCCTTTGATAACAGTTAATAGAGATTTGGAGCTATCATCCTCTTCTTGCTAAAGTGAGGGAGACACTCTGACAAATGAAGATTTCTCTGACAAATGTTTCCCTTACAAATGTAAATGTTACTTCTACTTGGTTTTCAGAACTTCTCCCATTTCTGCTGTTTCTAACCCTTAGAGTGCCAGGAGCTCTATCGCACTCCTCCTGTCTTTTGCCAAAAGTGCCGGGAGTGCTATCAAAGCTTTGAAATGGCGTCCAGTTCTAAGTCTGCTTTTTTTTAGTGATGATGATATTGCTAAATATGTCAATGTAGTAAAGGTTTCCTTAAGATTTTGAATATGTAACTTCATTTACTTGCAATTCATAATTCTTTTCCTAAACTGCTGTAAAATCAGCAAAAATGCCTAGGCAATTTTAGCATAGTTCCTAGGAGATTGGTTGGCAATCAAGGTGTTAAAATTGACCAGACTAAAATAATCAATATCCCAAAGAAACATTTTGGGGTGGCAAACCTTGGTCTCCTTTAATAGAAGATTACTTCTGGTTCTGGTTTCTACCTTTTAAGTTTGGGTTGTAAAGATCAGTAAGGACTTGGGGGAGCAAAATAATAAAGTTTACAAAATGGTAGTGTTTGAAATACCTCTGAAATTGATGAAAAGTGAAGTAAGTGGTGTGATGGTTAATTTTATGTCAAATTAACTGGCTCAGGGATGCCTGGATAGCTGGTAAAACATGTTTGGGTGTGTCTGTAAGAGTGTTGCTGTAAGAGATTATAATTATAATTGGTGAATTTACTCAATTCACCAAATGGCCCTTCCCAATATGCTTGGGCATCATCCAATCCATTGAGGTCCTGAATAGAACAAAAAGCTGGAGCTAAAATAAATTTGCTCTCTGCTTCAGCGGAGACATCCATTTTCTCCTGCCCTTGGACATCATTGCTTCTGATTCTTGGGCTTTTGAACTCAGATTTGAACTTAAACCAAAAGTCAGTACCATACTGTTTGGTTTGTTATAGCTTTGTTGTATAGTTTGAAATCAAGAAGTATGATGCCTCTAGCTTTGTTCTTCTTTCTGAGGATTGCTTTGGCTATACAAGGTATTTTGGGGCTCCATACAAATTTTAGGATACTATTTTTCTATTTCTGTGAAAAATGCCATTGGAATTTTTTTAGGGATGACATTGGATCTGTAGGTAGCTTTGGGTAGTATAAACATTTTAACAATGTTAATTTTTATTTTTTATTTTTTAAATTAAATCTTTATTGTTCAGATTATTACAGTTGTTCCCCTTTTTACCCCCCATAGCTCCCCTCCACCGGGTTCCCACTCCATCCTCTGCCCTTACCACCCCCCGCCCCCACTGTCCTCATCCATAGGTGTACGATTGTTGTCCAGTCTCTTCCCGCACCCCGTACACCCCTTTCCTCCCCGAGAATAGTCAGTCCACTCCCTTTCTATGCCCCTGATTCTATTATATTCACCAGTTTATTCTGTTCATCAGATTATTTATTCACTTGATTTTTAGATTCACTTGTTGATAGATGTGTATTTGTTGTTCTTAATTTGTTTCTTTACCTTTTTCTTCTTCTTCCTCTTCTTAAAAGATCCCT
>NW_006297755.1:101604-101836 GCF_000327345.1 Myotis davidii | reverse complement strand
ACAATCTTGGTGCACCCCTCTGTGGGCTTTGTGCACAGTCTTGTTGTAGTTATGTCTTGATTGTTGTAGGTATCACCGGGGGGAATTGACCTCCAGGGCAATTGGCTGTGAGAATTAGCTGTGTCTTCAGTGGGAGAACTTCTCTGCTGGAGACACCCTTCTGGGGTAAGACTTGCTTCAGTCCGTCTTTGGTGCTCACTAAGTCTGGCTCCTGAGTGTGTCTTTTATGGAC
>NW_006297755.1:97658-101363 GCF_000327345.1 Myotis davidii | reverse complement strand
CTTTGTTTGGGGTTTGGAGGTGCCCAGATTAGGACCAACTGTGAAGCAATTCAAGCTGCTGTGGGGTCTTGGGCCTTCTTTGGGAAGTTATGGGTCTCTCTGACCCAGCTGCAGTTAGTTAGGTAATTTTCAGATTGGAAAGGGCCAGACCTTTCATATGCAAAAGCCTCTGCACACAGCTTGGGTGGGGCAGGGTCTCAGGGGATCAACAGGGCAGAGCAAGCAGCTATGGCTGCTCCTCAGTCCTATCCTAAGAGGCCCTGCATCTCAGTGCCCCTGTAATCACTGCAAGCACCTCTGAGAGAAAGCCACCCTCGAGTTCTGACTGATGCCAGACAGTCTAGTTTCTCCCCATATGAGTCTGGATCCCCAGAGACTCGCCCGGACCTTGAGTTCAGAGCAGTCAGGAGCTTGAGACTCTCTACTGATTGTAAAAGACAACTGAGTCCTCAGTTGCCAGCTTTTTCCACGTGCAACTCCGTACCTTTGCACTTTAATTCAGCACCTCCTTTGGGTCTCACTGTGCTTTTCTCTTTCCTTCTAGTTGTAGAATTTCCACTCAGCTAGCCTTCCTGTTGTTCTGGATGATGTCCATTTTGTCGTTTAGTTGTATTTTTGAAGTTGTTGTGCGAGGCAGCAATTTCTGGTGTTTACCTATGCCACCATCTTGGTTTCTCTCAACAATGTTAATTTTTCTAATCCATAAATATCGGATATCTCTCAATTTATTTGTGTTTTCTTTGACTCCTTTCATCAATGACTTTGTAGTTTTCAGTATATAGATATTTCACCACTTTGGTTAAATTTATTCCTAAATATTTTTATGTTATTGTAAAAAGAATTGTTTTCTATATTTCTGAATAGACATTTTTTTTTTTTTCTGAAGAAGACATACAAATGACAGACAGGTACAGGAAAACATGTTCTCCATCACAAATCATTAGGAATATTATCTGCAATTTTATGAGTGAAATTACTTTTCCTATTGATGTGGTAATAAATTCTTCCTACTCTTTCAAAACCTTTGTATCTCCTAAGAGATAAAGGTACTTTGTGACTCTTTTCATTTCCTGTTAAATCCCTCCCTAGTTTATGGACCTTTCTCCAATCCAATCTTCCTTTTTCTGTTTTGAAACATGATGGTTTACTTCAGTACTTAAGAGTTTTGGGTTCTATGCAAATTTCAGTTGAGAAAAATGGAACATCTCATTGTTTTGCTACCAAAAACCTTTATAATTGGGTTAATATATTCATCACAGTTGCATGCATTTCTATTTGTGACTTTTCCTTCAGAAGTTGGCAAAATTAGAAAAAGACAGCAATAGCAGAGATAAAATGTGCATGGAATAAGCAAAGATTATAGAAAAAGTAATGTAGAGTTAAAACATTATAATACAAGACTATGTTTAGGAAAATAAGGAGTTATTTTATTGTTTTTTATTTTCAGTTATTTCAATTTCAATAAAAATTGTAAAAAAGAAAAGAATTTCTTTGAGTGCATGCTTTAGGGAAACAAGCTGTATTTCAGAATTGAGATGAATCAATACTTTGTTCATAGATTGAGGAAGGTCTGAAGACTCTGGATCTCTCTGATGAAAGCTATTTTTCTATGATTACTTTGTTATTGATATATGATGTGTACTTAATGTACAACTGAGTTTTAGCTTCTGTGTACATTTCTAAGAATTATAGAAAGGTAAACAACTCCAAATAAATTTTATACAATACTCTCTATAACAAATGAAAATGTAAATATATTTGAGGTCAATTGTCTGGGTGATTGATTTGGACATTTTATTGCTGAGGAATTCTCCCACTTAAGAGAAGAAACAAACATTTCTTTAGTCCATAGTCCCATGTTCATTGTATTTTTTTCTCAAATTCTTCTCAACCCAAATTAAATTGCTCCCAAACTTTCCATTTTAAAAAAAAATCACCTCTGCCATTTGTCCTTTAATGATCCTCTACTTTTCTGTATTAGCCTCCTTCCTATTATCTTTAATTGCCTGAGTGTTGTTCTTGCATTTGAGCTAGAAATATCTCAATCACTTCCAAATTTCTAGATTTGGTAGAACATAAAGCTTATATAATTTGGGGTGAGGGGTCTCTTTAAGTAACATGACCTAAATTTATCATAACCAGGCAGAGCTTTGGAAGAAACTTGTGCAAGTGAAGGACCTTGAAGTTTGAATTTATGGTAAATCTTCCCAGTATAATTAATCCATTTCATATCTGCTCTTCCTTTCAATTGATTTATATATTTACTGAAGAACAGAATATAACAGAGCTTTGGCAACCATTATTTTGTGCCTTATCTTCACCAACTATGAAGACAGCCAGTTGTGTAAAGAAGTATCTGTGGATTTGGTAGAAATTCTCAGAGATAAAATTCTTATCAATTTATATATGCCTATGAACAAAATTGAAGTTAGATGAGATACTGAGCTAGGAAGACAATTGTTTAGCCATGCAATTTTCACTTTGAAAGAGAAGTTGCTGAAGACAAAGAGAGTCATGGATATAAAGAGGTGACTTATAGGAAACCAGTTTTGCATTTCTTATAGTGAAAAATAATATATAAATGCAAAAGGAATTTCAGAAGCAGTAATCAATAGCGAGTTAAGAGATACATAAACTTATTTATAAGTAGTTAATCTTTAACACTCCTATTCATACTGCTAAAGAAGCAGTATGAAGTTATAAAACAAACAAAAAAGACAACAAAAAACTGCAGGCTTTAAAATTAAATTGATCTCAATGAAACTCTTGAGTCTGACACTAGCTATGAGAGTCTGACAAAGCTAAAGCTCTGTTGCCTCAAATATAAAGAGGAGACTGGCCAGATTATCGATTGTAAGGATTCTTTATAATGTTTATGTGTGTACATAAATAATACTAGATAAATCATATTAGTCATTTTCATTATTATTAAACATATATGCTTATATTATCTATAATAACAAAAGCGTAATATGCTAATTATACCGAATGTCTTTCCAGATGATCTTCAGGAAGAAGCCATGGCTGCAAGGGAAGCCCAGGTCCCAGGTGCCAGAGGGAAGCCAGTGCCGGCAGCCGGAGGAAGGAAGGCCTACTCTTGCACAAATTTCATGCATCGGGCCTCTAGTATATATGTTAGGTATATAATATATACATATAATGGATACACTTGGCATTTAAATAGAAATTAGATATTAAATGTGGACAAAAATCTATATTTAAGGCAGAACAATAATCATATTATGTAAATGCTTTTGTAGTAACTGTTTTATACTTAAACTAGAGGCTCGGTGCATGAAATTTGTGTACTGGGGGGAGTGTCCCTCAGCCCAGCCTGCACCCTCTCCTATCTGGGAGCCCTCGGGGGATGTCCGACTGTTTCTTAACCACTCCCCTGCCTGATTGCCCCTAACTGCTTCTGCCTGCCAGCCTGATTGCCCCCTAACCACTCCCCTGCTGGCCTGTTCTCCCCCAACTACCCTCCCCTGCCAGCCATCTTGTGACAATGTGGGGGCAGACATCTTCTGATGACAAGGGGGTAGCCATCTTGTGATGATGTAAGGACATTGCATGAGGGTGTGGCACCACTTAGGTTTTTATTATATAGGACTAGAAGCCCACAGTGCATGAAATTCTTGCATGGGGGCTCGCCTCAGCCCAGCCTGCACTCTCTCCATCCAGGACCCCTCAGGGTATGTCCAACTG
>NW_006297755.1:92711-97629 GCF_000327345.1 Myotis davidii | reverse complement strand
AACCCCTGCCAACTGCACCTGCCACCAGCCTGGTCACAATCAACTGCCCCCGCTGCCAGCCTGGTCACCCCACACAGCCTGCTTGTTCAGTCATTTGGTCGTCCCTCATTAACCCCCCTACTGACCTGGTCATAGGCAGCCATCTTGTGAAGGAGTGAGTGTTAATTTGCATATTACCTCTTGATTATATAGGATAAACCAACACCTGAAAGGTCAGTTAGGGCCTAGAATTAAAAAAAATGCTTTTCACTGTAATCTTCTATGTCGAGTATTTGTCCAAAAAGATTTTGCAATTATTATAATTTCTTTAATTATTGAAAGTAGTTTTGGATTAACAAATATATCTTTCTTTCACTTCTTGCATTCCAAACCTTGAACCAGACAACCACACTCCATCACTTTTTCCTCCAAAAGTAGCATATAAACAACTGTAAACTGAGCTGATATTCCTGTTAAGCACTTAGATTAATTTCAAATAAATATTATCAAAGTGACAATTTTTCCCTCCCCATAAGCATTTTTTGGTTTAAAGTCATAGCCCAGCTTGATAAAATACTTAGTTGGGCTAAATGAGGTCAAAAGGGAATTTATTAGAAATCATATTGAACAGATAGTTTGAACCAAAGAACATTTAGTATCTCAGTCATAAGACATACAGAAGTGAGAAAGTTCTGTGGAGAATCAATTCTCAACACAGCCAAACTCATAATGTTGCCCCAAGATATTTTCAAATAAATAATTTTATATTGTAATGGTTTTTAAAATTTTGGTATAATTCACATGCAAAATATACACTACGTTAAAATTACACAGTTCAATGAAGTTTGACAAATATATACACTCATTTAAAACACCATTCCTTGGCCCTGATAGTGTGGCTCAGTTGGCTGGAACATCACCCTATACACCAAGCATGTCAAACTCATGGTCTGTGAGCCGCATGCAGCCCACAATGAATATTTTTGTGGCCCCACCAATATAATAGTATGTAATAAATGTTTTGATAAACATTTCATAACTTAATTTTTACAATATCCTCTTATATATAATTATTAATAATGAACTATAACAATTGCTAATGACTGATTACTATAATCGTGTTGCATTCATTTACCTTACATGCCTTATGTGCAGGTGCACCATTTCTCTCCACTAATACTAGCAGTGAATATTTTAGCAGCCAATTGCCAAGTCATTAGTCTTGGACTCACTTGTTTGGTGTGCACAACAGAAAATATTGCACTTTCGGAGAAAAAAAAATAGGTTTATCTGTGTTACACTTATTAATGTGTGCAGTTATTCAGTGTCTGGTAAGTTAATGTTCAAGAAAAAATATTATTTTTTATTAAAATACTCTATTATTTGATGTTAACAACTAATGGCCTGGTGCACAGATTTGTGCACATTGAAAGGAAATTAATTAGAAGAAATATTTTAATATCGCTATTCGCCCTTTCTCTATAATAGACGTGTCAACCAAATTCATGGTCAACAATGACAGGTGGAAACACACACATGCATTGGCGCCAGAGAGAGCTTTATATGTATCGCACATGCATGAGTCAACTTAGCCTTTTATAGATATAGAATAAACTTGCTTAATTAGACCTGCTTTCTGATTTAGCTAAACTTTTTCCAGCCCAGTGAAGCACCCCAACTTCTCTTTCAGGTAATTGTCAGCAACACGGCAGTAAATACCAACACGAAGCAGATTATTATTGTAGATCACACAGGGAGAACAAAGGGTAAAATATTTAACTGCAGCAGGGTTTGACTATATTCTGCGCAGTGGGAAAACCGGAAGTCATTTTCATGGTCCACCATTTCTTCTTTTCATTCAGGTCAAGTTTCTAAACTTTCTAAATCTCTGTTTCCCAGATAATGAAAAGAAAATAGGATTCCACAGAGTCTCCTATCTACTCCAGGACTTTTGTGAGGATCAAATGAGATGAGGCATGGAAAAGTGCTTCACAGACATTGGGTAAAGTGTGAAATATTTGCACCTGGCTATAAAGCAAGTTGTGTTCCTGGGCTGAAGAAACTGCAAGGAGCCTAGTTGTTGCTAGGGAGAGGAAGTCGGGTGTTGCTACGTGACCTCATTGCCCAGTGCCCACAGTGACCATTTCTGGGCTGGGCTGGGCTGTGGGCCGCGTTTTGCGCCATGGGGTCTCAGCAGCATCAGCTGTGATTTGGTGGGCTGTCGCTCCGGGGTGGTGGCGGGGCCTGTGTCCCACTTGGAGGAAGCCAAGTGTTACTTTGTGGGCATCAGGTCCATGGTGCCGTTTCTCTGTAAATGGACAGTGCACATCAGGGCAGCTCCTGCGTTGAGCATCTGCCCCTTGGTGGTCAGTGCACATCATAGCAACCAGTCAGACAGATACTTAGTATATTAGGCTTTTCTATATATAGATTACTCATTTATTTCAGACCTTGGAATTCAGCATGTTTCTATCTAAATAAACCTACATTTCTATGAAAATTGAAGCTTTTGTTTTTTTGTGGCCCACATAAACTTAAAACTTGTTTTGAGTTTGACATGCTTGCTGTACATCAAAATGTGGCAGGATTGATTCCTGGTCAGGGCACATTCTCAGGTTGTGAGTTCTACCCCAAATTGGAGAAGGCAACCAATCCATGTTTCTCTCTCCCTTCCACTCTTTAAAGAATAAAATTTTTAAAAATATTATTAAAAATAATAAAAATAGAGGTCAGCTCCTTGAGTTAGAGTGACCAGCTCATTCCTTGCTTACCCCAGTGTGCCAATTCAGGGGGAGGGGGCTGGTGGTGCCTTGGCCAAGACCTTTGGCTCCTGCCTACCCTCTGTACAGTGTTGCCTGGTGGTTCAGTGCCAGGTTCCAAAGTGGGTTATGATGTTTATGGAGATGAGGCCACATTACCAGCCAGCTTCTTTCCTCAGCCCTGCCCAACACAGGACTAGACTTTTGGGCTTCTCTTGGGGACTCAGACCTTTAAGTCAGGTTCACTCAGTTATGAGCATCAGCTGCCTCTTGGGAACGTTCTAAATGCAGAAGGTACATCTCTAGTCTTCAGACCCCATAAACCCTCTAGTTTCAAAGGCCTGCCTCTGCTGTGGTACTCCCACTTAGCAACTGTGCAGTCATGGGGCTCTGATCTCAGGAGATGGCTCTGCTGGAAAACTCTGTGAAGCCCTGGCTGGTAGGGGCCTGGGGTAGGGATGCAGTTCACCCGGGTCTGCAGGGGCTTCTGACCCTTTCAGGTTGCTGAGATAAACACAATTCTCACAACACAAAGGATCTCATGGTGCGTTCCCCATATGTTGTGTTGCCTTTTTCTGTTTTAAACATAATATAAGAGTTGAGAAAAAAAGCACCGAAAAGACCCACCATCCCAATTAAGTTAGTGGGAAAAGACCCACCATCCCAATTAAATTTCTATCATTCAGAAATTTCCCTCATTCACCATTCTAAGAAATCTTCCAATCTAGTCAGAGGCAAACCCTGTTATTATTTGTTATCATCAATTGTTTTTTCATTTTCTAGAAATTCATGTGGAAGGCAGCATACAGTATGTAATCTTTTATACATGATTTCTTTTGATCTACATTGCATTTTTGAGATGCTTCTACACCAGGGGTGGGCAAACTTTTTTGACTCGAGGGCCACAATGGGTTCTTAAACTGGACCGGAGGGCCGGAACAAAAGCATGGATGGAGTGTTTGTGTGAACTAATATAAATTCAAAGTAAACATCATTACTTAAAAGGGTATGGTCTTTTTTTTTTTTAGTTTTATTCATTTCAAACGGGCCGGATCTGGCCCGCAGGCCGTAGTTTGCCCACGGCTGTTCTACACTGTTGTAAACATCAGAAATTCAAATCCTTTTATACCTTATAGCAGTGCATTAAATAAGCATAGTGAAATACTGATAAACATTTGAATTGTTCCCAAGTTCTGCTAAAAGGATTAAAGCTAATAGGAACATCCTGTCACATGTATTCTTGTTGATATATGTTGTTATTTCTCTTGGTTCCATGTTATTACGCTCACAAAGGCTTATTGTGATTTTTCTTTTGTTTTGTCTTATTCTGTGACTAAGAAACTTAAGTATTTTCAAAAGAAAGGCAAACCAGTGGATCAATAGTCTCTCTCACACATTGTCGTTGAAAGTGGAAAATGGAATAAGTAATATGTTGGTAGATTGGGTAATCTCTAAAAAATTACATATTTTTGTATATTATTTTATATTTGTGAGCATGTAATCTTAGATTCCTGGAAATATGATAAGATTAGAGGGGAAATGATTATGAAGAATTGGGAGACTTATCCTACATTAAAACAAAACTTGCTCTAAAGCTTTATTAATTAAAATTATGTAACATTGGTATAAGAAATTTTGTAATGTTGGCCAATAAATCAAAGCTGAAACTTGGAAGGAAAATGGGAGAATTAGGAAAGATCATCAAGAGCAAAAAAAATGTCATTGGAAATGAAGGCTAACATAATCTATACTCTTGTATTCACAATTACTATGTACAGCTGTTAAAGTTGCACAATATAGAAGGTTGATAGGAAAAAATGATTCATTTGAAATACGGTGTTGGAGGAGAGCTCTATGGATACCTTGGACCAACAGAAAGACTAATAACTGAATCCTAGAGCAAATTAAAACTGTAAGATTGCTGGAGGAAAAATGACAAAGTTGAAGGCAGATTCTTTAGATAAGACAATAATGCTGAGAAAAATAGAAGACAGCAGGAAAAAAGAAAGTCCAAATATGAGATGAACTGACTCCATAAAACAAGCTGTAGTCATGATTGCACAGGAGCTGAGAAGGGCTGTTGAAGACATGACATTGTGGTTATCACTCATTTATAGGGTCACCAGGAGTTGGAGCTGACTCAACAGCAGGGTAACAAAACAATGTTGGCATATATATAT
>NW_006297755.1:81599-92046 GCF_000327345.1 Myotis davidii | reverse complement strand
CATGGGTAAGTTGGCTTATGACAAAAATTGTACTTTTTCCATGGAAACAAAATGACGATTCAAGAAACGGTGTTGAGATAATTTATATGAGATAAAAATAAATGTACTATCTCATACTATATACTCAAAAAGTCAATGTCATGTGTACTAAAGACTGACATGGGATAAACAAAATTTAAAATATTTAAAAGATAAATTTGATAGCCCCCAACTGCCTTCCCCCGCTGGCCTGATTACCCCCAAGGCTTTTATTAGTATAGATCCTCTTTGGCTAATCTCTTCACCTTCTTTCATCCAGCCCCCAATCACCCTATTCTCTGACAGCTGCCAGTCTGTTCCATATATCCATGCCTCTGTTTCTATTTTGTTCATCATTTTATTTTGTTCAGTAGATTCGACATGTAAGGGAGATCATATAGTATTTGTCTTTTTCTGACTGCCTTATTTAAAACAACATTTCAGATTTATTCTTGTATCTCAGAGGTTCATTTTATGCCACTGGCAAAATCTTCCTTTTAAACTTTTACTCATTTGGTATTTAGCAAAGTGTGTTTTCAATGCCTTCTATTCTTTGTTAAGGCCCATAGCCAGGGCTTCCCCCAAAAGGGCAATTAGAGACAAAAACATTTTCTTTTATCCTTTTTACCTGCCTTGCCTGGGTCTAAGTTCTTAAAGTAAATCTCTCCATCAGCATAATCATTCTTTAGTCCTTTATTTTTCTTTCATTTTCCCACTGCTCCTGTGTAGATTGTAAGTCTGAAGTATAGATGTCACACTACTCTGGAGCTCCCTGGACTACTTCAATAAATTTGATGCTATAAGACAGAGTATTCTAGGAGCATGTGTTTTTGTCTTCTAAAGTTTTGGTATTTCAATTTCATTCAGATATTTCTTTACTTTAACAAAACAATGTTCATTAACAAAACTTACTGTCCTTTTCTAGGTGAACACACAATCTGGTCTATGAGCACTAAAGCCTTGGCCCAAATTTATCTCATTAGTAAATCCAGGTCTGAGTTGAGATGACTTGGTGAGGTCTTAGACTTGAGCATATGGAATAGCCACTTAGTTTCAAAAGATTGGACTATGTTTTTCCCTCTGAGCCCTAAAACTAGTTCTAGATCTAATGCATGGCATTATTATTATAGTTAACAATATTGTATTATATGCTTAAAACTACTAAGAGACTTGATCTTAAATGCTTTTACCAGAAAAAAATAAGAGCTAGTCATGTGATATGATGGAGATGTTAGCTGAAACTATGGTAGTAATCATATTGCAATATATGTATCTAATTAACTTGTTGCACATCTCAAATTTACACAATGTTATATGTCAATTATATCTCAAATTTTAAAAATTGCAACATGTATATTTGCCTGAGAAAACAGCAAAAAAACGGTCCCTTCCTTTTCTTTTTAACCCAATGCACAAATGCTTAGAAAGCTCAAACACTTGGAAAGCTCAGTTTGTTTTCATATAGGCCTTAACTAGGACAAATTGGCTTTCTCCTTTGATCGTTTAATCCTTGTGTCAGCAGACCCTGCTCGGTCAAAAGCTAAGCTGGTATGGGTCAGCATAAGGGCAGCCAGAGTCCCCCATTTTTTATGCTTACTGAGGCCTAGCCTGCTGACCCAGTTAAAAACCTATTGCAATATAACCTGCTGCATCCTGCCAAGGTCAAAATACCACATGACATAAAAGCATTGAAACCTGATGCCTCTTGCCCTGGCTATACTACAAGTGTCATTTTTTTCTTTCCCAACTATCAGGTCAAGATTTCCAGTCAAAGATCCATGATATTGAAATATTAAGTAGATGATGTATAGCATTCCTATTCCCTGCACTAAATTTAGAAACTAGTTGAGAGATGATAGCCCTCGCACTCACCCCACCCCCCAAAACATCAAAAGACAATTAAAGTATAGCTTTATTATAGATCAAGGTGAATTGGTGGCAGCTATAGAGAGATTCATAAAAATGTTTTTAATCAGATGAACTTAATCTTAAAGGGTCATAAAGAAGCTCAGATATGGCCCAGCCAAACATATTCACAATCCCGAAGGACCTGAAACTGTTAAAAAGGAATGGGGAAAAGCTCCTTGACAGTGGTATGAATGGCTTTCAGGATCTGAATCCAAAAGCACAGGCAACAAAGCAAAAATAATTAAGTGAAAATCAACAATTGACAAGTGCTGGCGAGGATGTAGAGAAAAAGGAACCCTTGTGCACTGCTGGTGGGAATGCTGACTGGTGCAGCCACTGTGCAGAACAGTATGAAGTTTCCTCAAAAAACTAAAAATGGAACTCCCATTTGACTCAGTGATCCCACTCCTAGGAATGTATCCCAAGAAACTAGAATCGCCAATCAGAAAGGATATATGAATCCCTATGTTCATAGCAGCACAATTCACCATAGCTAAGATCTGGAAACAGCCTAAGTGCCCATCAGCAGATGAGTGGATTAAAAAACAGTGGTACATTGACACAATGGAATACTATGCTGATGTAAAAAGGAAGGAACTCCTACCATTTGCAACAGCACAGATGGTCCTGGAGAGCATTATGCTAAGCAAAATAAGTCAGTCAGAACAAGATAAATATCACATGATCTCACTCATTTGTGGAATATAATGAACAATACAAACTGATGAACAAAAACAGATCCAGAGACAGAGAAGCATCAATCAGATGCTCAAACCTCAGAGGGAAGTAGAGGAGGGTGGGGGTAAGGTGGAGCAATCAACCAAATGACTTGTATCCATGCATATAAGCATAACCAATGGACACAGACACGGTGGGGGGTGAGGGCATGAGCAGAGGGAGGGGCAATGGGGGGATAAGGACACATATGTAATACCTTAATCAATAAAGAAAGAAAAAATAATAATTAAGTGGGACTGTGTCACACCTAAAACGTTTCTGCATAGCAAAGGAAACCATTAACAGAATGAAAAGTCAACCTACAGAACATAAATATTTGCAAACCACATATAAGACAAAGGGTTATTATCCAAACTATACATGAAACTCGTTCAATAGCAAGAAATGAAACAAAAACACACAAATAATATGACAAAAACCATCAAAGTATATGAATAGACTTTTTCTAAAGGCATGCAAATGGCCACCAGGTGTTCAACTTTATTAATCATCATTAATACATGATGAGAGATAATCTTACCCCTGTTAGAATGACTATCACCAAAAAGACAAGCACTGAGAAGTGTTGGTAAGGATGTGCACTGTTGATGAGAATGCAAATTGGTGCAGCCACTAGGGAAGACAGTATGGCGATTCCTCAAAAAATTAAAAAGAAAACCACCATATGATTAAACAATCCCACTTCTGGGTATATATCCAAAGCACATGAAATCCCTATCTGGAAGAGATATCTGCATTCCCACATTCACTATTCACAATAGCCAAGATAATGAAACAACCTACATGTCCATTGACTTATGAATGAATAAAGAAAATATGTTGTACATATTCAATGGAATATTATTGAACCATAAAAAGGAAGAAAATTCTGCCATTTGTGACAACATGGATAAACTTGGAGGAAATTATGCTAACTGAAATAACCAGACAAAAAAAGGCAAATATTGTGTGCTACCACTTAGGTGGGGAATCTTAAAAATAACCCACAAAACTGAACTCAGTAACATAGTAGAAACTGAGGCTGGGATGTGATAGTAAAGGACAGATAAAAAACAAGCAAACAAAAAATTAAATGGTGATTGCCAAGGGCTGGAGGAAGAGTTATGGGAATTTATTGTTTAATGGGTAAAGACTTTTAGTTTTACAAGATAGTAAGGTAGTTAATTTATGCTATATATCAGTGGTCGGCAAACTGCGGCTCATGAGCCACATGCGACTCTTTGGCCCCTTGAGTGTGGCTCTTCCACAAAATACCAGGTGCGGGCATGCACGTACAGTGCAATTGAAACTTCGTGGCCCATGTGCAGAAGTAGGTTTTTGTTGTGGAGTGAAAGAAGATGAAGTGTCGAGGACTGAGAAAGGTATGTTGAGGTGGTTTGGACATATAGAGAGGATGAACGAAAGGAGATAGATGAAACAAGTATACAAGACGAGTGTGGATGGAGAGTTGGAAGGGGTCGACCTCAATGAACGTACCTCAATCAGATTGAGGAAGTTTTTAGCAAAGGCCAGCTTAGGAGTACCCTAATTAAATTAATAACAATGTACCTACCTATATAGTTTAAGTTTAAAAAATTTGGCTCTCAAAAGAAATTTCAATCATTGTACTGTTGATATTTGACTCTGTTGACTAATGAGTTTGCCAACCACTGCTATATATTATGTGTTATGAAAAATAGAAAAAAATACAAAGTAGAGCAAACTGAAAAGTTTTCAGATGAAATTCTGACTTTATATTTACTATGAGACATATTTTTCTGACTATTAACCACTTTGATAAATGCACTAAAATAACTATGACCTTTAGCTTTTGACAGCATGAATACTACTGTAAAAGCTGCAATGAAGAGAAAAGAAACTGGTAAATTAAATTTTTTCCCATTTGACCCTGTGATCCCACTTCTAGGAATATATCCCAAGAAACCAGAAACACCAATCAGAAAGGATATATGCACCCCTATGTTCATAGCAGCACAATTCACCATAGCTAAGATCTGGAAACAGCCCATCAGTAGATGAATGGATTAGAAAACTGTGGTACATCTATGGAGTACTACGAAGTGGTAAAAAAGAGGGATCTATTACCCTTTGGGACAGCATGGGTGGGCCTGGAGGATATTATGCTATGAGAAATAAGCCAATCTGAGAAAGACCTATATCACAGGCTTTTACTTATTTGTGGAATCTAATGAAGAAAATGAACTGACCAATAAATTCATTAAAAAGCAACTCCAAGGCTAGGGGACTGTCAAGGGTGGGGGGTGGGGGAGGAATGGACACATATGTAATAACCTTTGTAATACTTTAAGCAATAAAAAAATAAAAATTAAAAAAATAAATAAATAAATATTAGGTAAAAAAGTTTTTTTTTCAAAAATATTAAAAAGAATAAAATGACCTCATTTGGGAAAAATGCTTCAAATTTTAATGAAGAAGACCCATTTTGAGATTAGTCAATTTGGCAAACTGGACATTTTGTTAAGTGTTTTACAGAAAATTAATAGTTGACAAATTGGCCTACTCACCCTTTCAGCTCAATTTGTTTCAACAACACTTACTTCTATCATTTCCTCAAAAAGGTTCAGGTCCTTTTGCCTTTTCAAAGGTCTGGAATTTTCTTTCTCATTTTTCATTTGAAAGTTTCTATGCTTCAAGTCACACTGAGTTACTCAGAACCTGCATAATTAATTATAATATGAAAAAATAATATAATGCCTGTTAAAACATCATGCAGAACATTAAAATGTAAAAAATAAGCAAGGATACATCTGCAAGTATAGCAAACTTTTAATACCTATATTTATAAAAGTATATAAATATGAATCCTATATAATAAAAGCTTAATATGCTAAGTGTTCAGCTGCCCAGTCGGCCGTTCAACCAATCAAAGAGTAGTATGCTAATGATATGCTAAGGCCACTTAACTGCTCGCTATGACATGCACTGACCACCAGGGGGCAGATGCTCCAACCGATAGGTTAGCTTGCTGCTGGGGTCTGGCCGATCAGGACTGAGCAAGATGGGCTGGACCTGCCCTGGAGCCCTCCTGCAGTCTCTCCCTGGCTGGCCAACCTCCTGCATCCCTCCCTGGCCCCGATTGTGCACCAGTGGGGTCCCTTGGTCTGGCTTGCACCCTCTTGCAATCCGGGACCACTCAGGGGACATCAGAGAGTCGGTTTCGGCCTTATCCCACAAGCCAGGCCAACGGACCCTACTGGTGCATGAATTCGTGCACTGGGCCTCTAGTAGTTATGTAAAACTTTAAGAAGTACTAAATCCCTTAATTTGAAAATGACTAAAAACAGGAAAATAACCTAAAAGAATATACAATGACTAATAAATACAGAAACTATTCAGTCTTGCTATTAATCAAAGATGTCTATTAAATATCAATAAACTCTCAGTTTTCTTGTATTAAATTAACAAATAATTTGTAAAAAGTTATTGTTAATACTGATAAGAGTACAATGAGAAAAACATTTTTCTGCACTGTAGTGGGAATATAAGAGACTGATAAAAGCAGCTTGTTAGTATATATTGTGTGTCTTAAATATATACTAACCTGTGCTTCAGTTATTTGAATTTCAAGAATCTGTTCAAAAATAAAAATGAACAGAGAATTATTTATAACAAATTAGAAATGCTCTCAATGGGCACTCTTCAGAGTCATAGAGCAGAATCTGTACAAAAATTTAGTTTCCTGAAAATCTTACATTTCAGAACAAATGAAAATAAGGAACATTGGGGCAACTTTTTCACTCAGACTGCATTTTTAGTATATGGGATACCAAGCATTCAAAATATTATAATTGGTAATTATAGAAATTTTGATGAGTGGGCTTTGAATTATTTTTCAAGGCAAATAGTTCTAATGAGTTTTCTAGAGTGAATTTGTATGAACTTTCCTGAAGGACATTTAGGAAAGTCTTTCTGTGTATTAATACACATGCTGAGATGCCCTTAGTCCAAGTCTGCATGGCTTCTTGGTGTTGTATAATTTCACTACCAGGGCATAGGGTTCAGCCTCCTTATTTGCAACAGGTGGCCATTTTTCCTTCAAGAGAAGCAAAAATGCAATTAATAGGACCCACTACCCAAAGACCTTATCAACCTGAATTTCCTTCCTGTATCCCCTTTTGCTACTTTCAAAATTATCTTTCTTCTCTCTTTTCAAGGAGCACAGTCTTCAGAAAAACAAAAGCCAAGAAGATTGGGGTCTTTCCTGTTTATACAAACCTACTATGAATTAAGGAAGCATCAAAGATTGACTTTGCTTACAACAAAGTGGGAGTAAATATAAAGAGAAGAGACTAAAGCATAAACTAATAACTCAATAGCTGTAACCACCATTATTTCTATGGTGTTTTTGTTTGAGTGAAGTATATTTTGTAAATTATCAGCTTGAATTTAAAAAAATCTAATATAATTGAAAGAGAATGACCCCCCCAAAAAAAAGATAAGTTCTTAGATAAGATGAAATACTGTCAAATTATATATTTACCAAAAAAATTATATATATACCTATAAGTAAAACAAGTATAGTTAATTCCTTATTTCTGGAATTCTCCTTTCTCCCCTTTTATTTAGTTTGCTTCCATGCTAGGACATCAACAAAGTGGAATTTACACATTCATTTCCGTAAAACTATCTGTTATTGGCTCACTCTGTCCACTAATGAGTAAAATGCCACTGATTCCATCCCCAAAGGGACCAGTTAATTATTCTGTCTCCATTGCCACAGACTATACAATTCAACCCAATAAGCCATTCTGTAATCAACATTACTAGTCATAGGAGGGACTGAACCAGATAAGAAATTGAAACAGAACAGGAAAGGAAAATCTCTCCAATATCATGCATTTCCCAGTAGAGAAGAGTTGGTATTATCATTTCCATGACAGAGTTCCTTTTTGTCAACTCCCAGTGTAGATCATGTCAGTCAATCCAAGGTAAGTAGCTCAATAGCATTCCAGAAAAATAATTCTAGAAGTAAAAATTTGCAACTATATTTTGAATATTCTTTTGTATGTATACCAAAACGTAGGCACTAAATTGACAGAAACAATTCAAACTCAGGAGGTGGAGGTTACAGTAATGTACACAGTAGGAAAAGCAAGAGTCCATGCTGTAAAGCTTTTGGCTCAACAGTAGGACTGTTGGAATTCATTTACCATCTCCCCACAAAGAGGAGATAGAATTCCAGGTCCTCTTCAGTCCCACAGATCGAGTCATGGAAAAATGTCATTAGGTATGCCCAGGAAAAGTACTTCCTGGGTCACTTTCCCTCTCTGAGCCACATACAGATTTTATCCATTAATCCAAGTGATTAAATCCACCTGGCTGTTATTTTTAGGGAGATGCTAAAGGTAGACAACAGCCTCAGTATGAATCCACAGAGAAACTTGTGTGTTTGAATAACACTTCAGAATTGAATATTATCCAAAACCATTCCTACTCAGTCTTAAGATCTCCAAACATCTGAGAAATATTGGCACACCTTGAGCTATTTTTTATCACTAATAACCACTGAATGTTTACAGCAGCCATTCTGTCTCAATTGTAGGATCCCAAAAATAATATTGTTAAATGTATGCTTTATTCTCCTTAACATTAATACTCATTCAATTAGATATTTAAATGCAATGGAATGAAAGTACTGCCAACAAATGGACAAAGAAATCAAGCAAGAAACAGAAAACTACAAATACAAAATCACAGAAGCCCTATGTTTATTTTTATAAATAAATCTTTACTGTTTTAAGTATTACATATGTCCCCCATTGACTGCTGCTAGCCTACCCCTGTCCCCCGCTTCAGGCCTTCACCACCCTATTGTCTGTGTCCATGGGTTATGCATATATGCCTATAAATTCTTTGGTTGATCTCTTCTCACCCACATACCCTCCCCCGCCTCTCCCTATGTTTAAAGCTAGTAATAGCTTTTGTGTCTTTTCCTCTCAGACATAAAGGCTCCTGTGTTAACCATTTCCAAGATGCTTTACCACATGGCTGAATGCCCCTGCATTTGCAAGATTCATTAGTGTCACCTGAAATTTCCCCCATGGTAGTCAGTGACAGATTGGGCAGGTAGCAAGCAGTGTTACTCTAATCATTGGGAGAAATACATGAAATCAATTCTGTGCTAAGATGGATCTTCCAGAAAATGTTTTTCTATTTAACTTAATGGTAAAAAAAGGAAACTAGACAGCTCTTTGTTTAGGTTATAAAAGCTGCAGTTAATTTCAATATGAACAAAAGAAATACTCCTCACAGACATTGCAATCAATAAGGTAAATAGACATTACATTATAATCAATTATTTATGTCACTTAATCCAGGATAGAGAGTGGTAGAAAATTAGGCCCTAAGGCATTTTAGTTTACTGTTGATGGTTGGATATTTAGGGCAAACTATCTTGCAAATCTCAAAAATATATATTAATGAACAGGTTATATACACCTGCTACAACAACAAGTACACGATGCTTTCCAACAGAATGAGATAGGACAAGAAATGACTATAGTCTCCCTCACATACACACTCATACTTGCGTTTAAAAATCTCCATTTGGGTGTCATGTGCAGTTCTAATAAGTAATTAAGGAATAATGAAGCTTCAAACCCAGAGTATAAGAATAGCATCCATAGGGATTCAGCAGGGCTAGACAAAGCCCTGAAGCTGTGTGTTATTAAATGTCTGGCTTTATGTGATTAGAGTAGATGCATGCAGTCATGTTAGCTGCTACCATAAAATGATAGCAGAGATTAGGGATTTGGGTTTATAGCAAAGAAAAATTCATCTTTATAAACTACTAGCCCATTATGATTTCTTTTGGAACTTGTTAACCTTTACTAGTATATAGCACAGAAAGACAAATCATCTGAATTTTGTTTCTTTAAAAATCATTATCTCATAATATCTCCATGAAGACTGTGATTGTTGACAACCCCTCCTAAAAAGAAATTTTCAAGTTCCTTCAGAATTACAGCCACTAGCAAAAAGTTCCATCTAAAATGAGGCCTTTCATGCTGACCCATTTGAGCTAGACTTACAGAGAATACACTCAGGATACTAGGAAACCAAGGAGAAAAAGTTTCCATTTTAAATGCTACAACTTTGTAATACTTTAAGCAATACAACAATAAAAAAAATTAAAAAAATAAATAAAAAATAAAATGAGGCAATGGTTAATTCCACTTCTTCACAATGAAATTCAATGCACTTGGAAGGGACTGAATATAGAAAAGTGTGTTTAATTTCATCAATTTCAATTAGCTTTGAAATTTGAGGGTTTAAAATCAAATAAATACATTTTTATTTATTCCTCTCCTCAAAGAAAATATATAAAAAGAAATCAAACTTATAATCTTCCCTTTCAAATAAGCGTTTCCATCTCTAGTCCTATAAGGCATAGAGCTATAATTTTCTCAATTATACAAGCTCCAAAGGCTCAACGTCATCTTTCTTTTTTCAGATTGGTTCGGCACTGGGCTAGAATCCGAGGACATAAAGTAAAGCTTTCCTTTCCTCAAAGAAAACCATACTTTGGCAGCTAGCCCAGGTGTCAGGTCTGGGCAGGGGACCCCCAGACCCCTCCGATTGCTGGCTCTGCCCCTTGCCCAGGCCTGATGCTTCGGCCAGAGGCATAGACCCCCATCACACTCCGATCGCCTGATCGGCCCCTTGCCCAGGCCTGACGCCTCCACCAGAGATGTCAGGCTTGGACAGGGGACCCCCATCTCCCCCTGATCACTGGCTCTGACCCCAGCCCTGCCCCCCAGCT
>NW_006297755.1:79769-80754 GCF_000327345.1 Myotis davidii | reverse complement strand
CAGCTCTTAGCTCCCCCCTGGGTTTCTGATCACTGTCAGTGGCAGGGGGCTCCTTCCTGCTTTCCCTTTCGCCTCCCTGCATTGTGCCTACATATGCAAATTAACTGCCATCTTTGTTGTCAGTTAACTGCCATCTGAGTTGGCAGTTAATTTGCATATCACCCTGATTAGCTAATGAAAAGGGTAACGTTGTACGCCAATTACCATTTTTCTCTTTTATTACCATTTTTCTCTTGTATCTAGATACAATCATTTTTGCTGCTTAGTTTCCATGTTAGCATGTATTTGCCCCATGCCAGAGCCACACTGATTGTAAGTCCTGCCTGTGTGTATCTTATGCTCTTTGCTCCACAAACAGGCCCTCCTTATCCACTGGTGGTTACCATAACACAGAACAAATTATTCTTTTATGGAGCCATTCCACATGTCCCTAATATCTCCAAAGGTTACCTTAATAGGAACAGAGTGGGGAAAGCTACACTTTTTCTTTGTCTCTTTTGTTTATGTTTCTTATTTCAGCATCATTTAATTTTTTATTTGCTTTATTTGTATTGCATTTATTGGGGTGACATTAGTTAATAAAATTATATAGGTTTCAGGTGTACAATTATATGAATACTAGTGGCCTGGTGCACAAAATTTGTGCATGGGGTAGGGGGTTCCCTCAGCCCAACCTGCACCCTCTCCAATCGGGGAACCCTTGGGAGATGTCCAACTGCCAGTTTAGGACATCACTCTCTCAATCTGGGACCACTGGCTCCTAACTCGTCACCTGCTTTCCTGCCTGATCATCCCTAACTGACTCTGCCTGCCTGCCTGGTCACCCCTAACTGCCCTCCCCTGCCGGCGTGATCTCACCCCAAACTGCTTCCCTGCTGGCCTGGTTGCCCCCAATTGCCCTCTCCTGTAGGCCGGGTTCCCCCCAACTGCCCTCTCCTGCAGGGCTGGTCCCCCACAATTGCTCTTCTCTGCCGGCCCGGTCCCT
>NW_006297755.1:72225-79743 GCF_000327345.1 Myotis davidii | reverse complement strand
CCCCCTGCTGGCCTAATCGCCCCCACCTGCCCTCCCCTGCCGGCCTGGTTGCCTCCAACTGTCCTTCCCTGCTGGTCTGATCACCCCTAACTGCCTCTGCCTGCCTGATCACGCCTAACTGCCCTCCCCTGAAAGCTGATCTCACCCTCAACTGCCCTCATCTGCTGGCCAATTTGGTTCTGATTGGTCAGTTTCTATGCCAGTCAGTGTCTCTGGGCCTATCAACGGGGCCTGATCAGAAAGGCAGGGCTGATTAGCAGCCCCGGTGGAGGCCTGAAGAGAAATGGAGGTGCGGCTGCTGACCAGATCCAGAACTAAAGAGATAGGCAAGTGCTGATCAACAGCTGCCACGGAGGCTACAGATCAGACCCTGCTTCTCTCTCCAGACCTCTCTTCGGGCCTGATCCGCAGCTCCCTTTGCAGTCAGTGCTGGGTAACCACGGGAACCCAGCACTGACTGCAAGATTAACTTCTAGTCAGTCAAGCCTTCGGTCATTTTGGATGTTACAGACCCTGGGTTTTTATATATTAGGATTGTATTGTGTGTTCACCACAGCAAGTCAAGTCTCCTTCCATCACCATTTATCCCCACTTTACCCTCTTCTACATTCCCTCAACCCCCTTTCTCTCTGGTAATCACCATACTATTATCTGTCTGTGAGGTGTGTTTTCTTTTACTTAATTCCTTCACCTTTTTCACTCTGTCCCCCAATTCCCTCCTCTCTGACAGCTGTCAGTCCATTCTCTGTATCTCTGAGTCTGTTTCTATTTTGTTTATTAGTTTATTTTGTTCATTAGATTCCACATATTAATGAGATCATGTGATACTTGTCTTTTTCTGACTGGCTTATTTTACTTAGCATCATACTCTCTAGGTCCATTCATGCTGTTTTAAAGGATAAGATTTCCTTCTTTTTTACTGTCAAGTAATATTCCATTGTATAAATGTACCACAGCTTTGTTAGCCACTCATCTACTGATGGGCACTTGAGCTGCTTTTAAATAACTCTGCAATGACTATAGGGGTTCATTTTTTTTCCAATTAGCATTTTAGTTTTCTTCAAATATATTCCCAGAAGTTGAATCACTGGATCTTAAGTCAGTTCCATTTCTAATTTCTTTTAGGTAACTCCATACTGTTTTCCACAGTGGTTGCACCTGTCTGTATTCCCACTAATAGTGCATCAGGGTTCCTTTTTCTCCTCATCCTCGCTAATACTTCTGCACCATTTTCAATTCCTTTTTCTGATACCTGCTCTCCAAGTGCTATCATATCCCAGGCTGGACCTCATCTGCTTCATTCATTCCCCAGAATAAACAATAAAAATGGCTGTTTATAGTTCACTTTTACTAAAAGTTTGGGTAATGAAGGGGGATTATAGAATAGTAAGAATCATAGTTAAATTTGGATAGTACTTTTCTAAGATCATTATCAAAACTCCAAGAGCATTTATTTTCTTTTCCATCAACATAACTTCATATTTCTTTATTAAGATTTGATTTAACAGCTTCTTTTACTCTCAGACCATTTTATATTTTCATTATATTCCACCTCTTCTCTCCCTGACTATTTGTAATGTATACCTTTCAGTTTATAACTAGGAGTAATAATTCAACTTCCTCTTGGCTTACCTTGATGAATTTGGATTTTTACCTCTTACTATATATAAAAAATTAGTTCAAAAAGGATCAAATACCTAAATATACGATTAAACCATATAAGAAAACGTAAGTGTAAATCTTCATGACCTTTGATTGGGAGATCATTTCTTATATATGACACCAAAAATAAGCAACAGGAAAATAAATAAATTGGATTTCATAATTTTTTTAATTGTACATCAAAATATGCTATCAAATAAGTGTAAAGAGGCCCTGGCCAGGTAGCTTGGTTGGAGTGTTGTCTCAATACACCAAGGCTGTGCTTTTGATCCCCATTAGAGCACACACAAGAAGCAACAAATGAATGCATAAATAAGTGGAACAACAAATCAATGTTTCTCTCTCTTCAATATCAATTTGAAAAATTAAAAAAGAAAGGAAGTGAAAAGACAACCCAGAGAATGGAAGAAAATATGTGCAGACCATTCATCTAATATGAATCTAGCAGAGAACAGATAAAGAACTACAACTAAAATAAAAAAGAGAACTCAATTATAAAATGGACAGAGAATTGAAAAATATTTACCCAAAGAAGTTATACAAATGGCCAACAAGCACACAGAAAGATGCTCAACATTATTAGTCATTAGGGAAATATAAATTAAAATCACAATGAGATACCATTTCCAACCAGTAGAATGGCTATAATTTAAAGAAAATAACAATTGTTGGTGAGGATGCAGAAAACTTTGAACCCTCATACATTGCTTGTGGGCATAAAAGGGTTTAGCTTCTGTATAAAAAAGTTTGCTTGTTCTTCAATAAGCTAAACACAGAATTACTGTATGATTCAACACTGCTAAGTATATACACCCCAAATTGAAAACAAATGTTCAAAGAAAAACTTATGCATGAATGCTCATAACAGCACTCTTCACAATAGCCAAAATGTAGAAACAGCACAAATGTCCATCAATTGATGAATGAATAAATAACTTGTGGCACATCCATACAATGGAGTATTATTCAGCCCATGGACACAGGCAATAATGTGGTGAAGGCCTGGTGGGGAGCAGGTAGGAGCAGGGTGGAAGAAAGCACAGGGGTGGGATGGGGATATACCATAATTAAGTCAACAATAAAAAAATCAAGTACTGCCTGGCCAGAGTGTCTCAGTTGGTTGAGCAGTATCATCCTGTGCACCAAAAGATTGTTGGTTTTGATTCCACATACCTGAATTGAAGGTTCGGTCCCCAGTCAGGTGCTTACAGAGGGCAGACAATTAATGTTTCTGTCTCACATTGATGTTCTCTCTCTCTCTCTCTTTCTCTCTCTCTCTCTCTCTCCATGTCTTCAGGTGAGGATTAATTCTTTTTAAATCAAGTACTAATACATGCTATAATATGATGCACCTTGAAAACATTTTGTAAAGTGCATGAATCCACACACAAAAGACCACATATTTTGTGATTAAATTTATATAAAATAGAGTTATAAAGCAGACTGGTGGTTTAAAGGGGCTGAAAGGAGATGATAATGGGGAGTGACTGCTGCTTAGTGGGTACAGTATTTCCTTTTGGAGTGATAAATAATTTCAGAAACAAGATAGCTGTGATGGTTGCACACATTGTGAATGTGCCAGGTGTTATTGAATTTACACTTTCAAATGGTTAAAATGGTAAATGCATAAATTTTACTACATTAAAAAAGAGACAGATCCTTATGCAACTACATAGAAAGTGGCATATGTTATTTTGTCTTTAAACAGCAAGTTGCAAAAATGAGTGTGGAGCATGTTGGGGCACAGACGCATGCCCCATCTAAGTTTATAATATTTCTATATTTTAGTTAAGATAATGCTGTTATAACAGATAAGTCTCCAAATCTCAGTAGTTTAAGAAAATTAAAGTTAATTTGTTGCTCATGTAGAATTCAAAATGTGTTTTTTTTTTTATCCTGAGCAAGTATCAGTCTTCTAGGCAGTGATTCAGGGTCCTTCAAATTGTGATTCTGCCATCTTCACCATGGTGATTTCACTTGACCTGCAAGGGGAATAACTAGTAAGCAAGCACATGGGAGTTTTAATGGGTCTGGCCTAAAAGTGTAACATTTTATTGGTCAAAATGCAGTCACATGTCCTCATTTAACTGTATGGGAGACTGAGAAATATAGTCTAGGTTTTTGCCTAGGAAGAAGAAAGGTTTATTGAGCAGCTAGTTAATCTCTTCCATAAATATTTAAAAATGTTATTTATTGATTTTTAACACTGGGAAGTGAGTCAAGGAATATTAGAGGGAGATTTTCATTTTTTACCATATAATGTTTTATTTTAAATAATTTCCAATGAGCATGACTGTTAAGTGGTAAACTGTGCCCCCTCCTTCAAATTTCACATGTTGAAGCCCTAACCTCCCAGTACCACACAATGAGACTGTATTTGGCATGAGGTCCTTTAAAGATGTGAATAAGGTAAAATGAGGCCATTAGAGTGGGATCTAATCCAATCAGATAGGTGTCCTATTAACAAGAGAAACTTTGGACACACAGAGAGACAGTAGGGGTGTTACACACTGAGGAAAGACACCAAGAAAAGGCACCCATCTGTAAGTCAAGGAGAGAGGCCTCAGAAGACACCAAAACTGCAGCCAAGGGCTTTCAGCCTCCAGAACTGCAAAAAATAATGGTTGTTTAAGCAACCGAGTCTATAAGTACTTTATTATGGCAGCTCTAGCAAACTAATACAATGGCATATTTTTATAATAAAATAAAAATTAAACCTTGATATGACTGTCAAAGTTCTATTTTCAAAAGTGAGAAAAACAGCCCAACTGGTGTGGGTCAGTGGTTGAGTGTTAACCCGTGAACCAAGAAGACACTAGTTCGATTCCCAGTCAAGGCACATGCTCTGGTTGTGAGCTTGATCCCCAGGAGGGGGCATGCAGGAGGCAGCTGTTGATGTTTCTCCCTCTCAATGTTTCTCATTCTCTCTCTCTCTCTCTCTCTCTCTCTCTCATTCTCTTCCTTTCTCTCTAAAATTCAATAAAACATATTTTTTTAAAGTGTGAAAAACAGCTTCCCCATGCTCTTATATTAAATTCTCTTCCTTTTCAGGTAAGTGCCTAAAATACTCTTTAATGGTTTTATATGAAAAGGTTTATGCAACACACTTTAAAAACACCCAGAAAACAATACATCAGTTTCTAGGAACAATTAAGTTTGAAATTAACTAGAAAATTAATTGGCTCACTTGGATTCTGACAATGCTGATGTATTGAACTGAATTATTGAGTTCAAAATTTGCAAATGGAGAGTTTAATCCTTTCATGGTTTTATTTTTTTAAACAGCTGAGTTTCTGCTTTTGATTGCTTTTTCATTTTTCTAATTTTATTGGAAATACTGAATATTATGATCAGAAGTTGAATATTTTGTGTCCTCTGTATACTATTTATTATTGGTTAAGCTCAAGCAAAAATGTTGCAGTCAACAAATATTTATTGAGTGATCTCCATCACAACCAAGCAAGCCAAGGAATAATCTACATTTTGTTGACAAATAATTAATTCAGTTGCAAAGTAATGAATGCAAATCTAATGTCATTGTGGCAGGGATAGCAACTTTTCCTGGGATATGGAGAGGACTAAAGTAATAACTTCAGGAATTTTTTTCTACATTGTCCTGATTCTGCATTGTCTTGTCTGACAGGAGTTGTCAAATTCTACAGCCAATACAACTCCACACAAGAGTGTTCTCCTACAGCTATCAGAAGCAACACGTTGATTATAGAACTCTCAATTCAGCCGAGAAAATTCAGCAACTATATTTTATTTACTTCTGTATTTTGACATCAATTTGAATTGCGATTGTTCAAATCCATGCCATGCATATTCCCACTATGTAACATCACAACCCCAGTTACAACAAATGCCATTTTCTGTGCATCTTGTTTGCACATACGTCTATGGTTTTCACATACTTCCATAGTTTTAGAAAGGCAAGTATTATCTCTTGCAGTAATATGCTCAGTCTTTCAAATACCCTTTCATTTGTGGCGATATTATTTCTCCGTATTTAAAAGAAATGAAGTAAGAGCCCGAAAGAAGGGAAGTGTAGGGTGTTCTGAGGTTTAATGAACCCTTTTCAGGTTTTAGAGTTGATACCAGGTCAAACACATTATAAGTGAAGACATGGGTTCCTATTCATACTAGTGATACTCCTGTGATTCTATAAATGTGATCCTGTGATCTTCACTTTCTTTGAATTTTACCCTGCACTTTTCAAATATATTTTAAAGAATATTTTACTTTTCCTGTGATCTTTATTACCATCTCGCTATGAACTATCATTAGAGAAAGATGAGTATTCTAGGAGCTGATGTGGGCCTTCATGGAACCCAGGAATGCATTTTTTAAAAATGCTAAATGCAATTGGATTGAGTCAGCATAAATGCAAAGTTTATCCACATACATAGTCATTAACTAACACATTAGGATTTTGTTTTGCTTATAGGTACATATGTGTGTGTGTTTCCTCAGAAAATGTGTGATATTAAATTTTCAAATACAAATCAAATGTCTTCTAGTGTATAAAAAATGGAAAAGTTTGTTTATTTTTCATAAATGAAATCAAGGCTGCCTTCACCACATGCAGCAGCAGTCCAAGGCTATGATTCACAGGGTAAAATTACCACCTGACCCTTGAAGATTCTAAGTGCATCAGTAAACAGCAGAATCTCTTTCTTTGCTGTATGCCTGGAGAGCCTCTCTTTCACCCCATACCCCTCACCCCTGAACTTAAACATACAAAAGAAGCAAGAATTCCCAGGATGCACCCACCCTGGCATTGTTACAAAATCAAGATAATAGAAAATGCAATGCTCTTTCTCAAAATAAAATAATTCCCTTTGCATGGAAAGGGAACTACTAAAAAAATTCAGTCAGTAGAAGAACAGATTGAAGTACTCTATGTAATTTTATTTCCATTTTCTTTATTTGACATATGAGATCTGTCAGACCATGAGTGTTTCCTGAAAATATAAAGAAATAGATGAAAAACCTTGGCTATGCAATTTTTTCTGAGAAGTCAGTATATCTCACAATTTACTAGAACTAATTTAATCTCTTGCTCTAATTTATACAACCTAAGGCCTCAGTTATGTTTTATTTTGCCAATGTTTCTTATAAAACCTAAAGCTCCCTTTTTTCTACTTTTATTTACAAGAACTTATAATAAATGCACACTAACACTATATGTTGAGACTGAAAATACTACTGATAATCATAGTATTCATCATCATGAAAGTACCAACTAAATTATGTTGTAGTAATAGCTTAACAATTAACTTTGGCTCTTGCATAAATAGCATATGTATTTTAGTAAATTTCCAGAGAATGGGGAAGCAGACATAGTAGCTGCTGTTTTTTAATAAACGTATGCTATTATTCTGCTGCCAGTAACTATGGGATGCATTTTCAATGTGGTCAGTAGGATTCAGATGGTTTATTACATTACTAGAGGCCTAGTGCACAAAATTTGTGCACGGGGGTGGGGGGATTCCTCAGTCCTGCCTGCACCCTCTGCAATTTGGGACCCCTTCACCTTTTTCTTATCTAGGTAACTTCTTCACATATAAAAAATTAACTGAAATACTACCTACTCTAGGAAATCCTCTTTGAACAAATCTCTTTACAATCTGTATTAAGTATTTTCATAGTATATCATTCTTTTTCTTTAAGAGCAACTTAGAGTGGATGCAGTGTGCTTCTCATTCTTGCATTTGAATTTTTTCTTCTTGCTCTTGTAATAGCAAAGCTTATCCAATTTACATTTGCCCTTCAAGGGCTTGTATTTGGTTCAGTTTCTAGTTGGCTCACTGCTTTTTTTTTAAGCAATAAATTTGGGTTGTGATAGTACACCTC
>NW_006297755.1:70816-72003 GCF_000327345.1 Myotis davidii | reverse complement strand
ATTATTTTAAGTTGCTAGAAATTAAGTATATTTATCTGTCTTTATTTTACTTAATTAATGAAGTTGCCCACCTTCCGGTCCAGTTTAAGAACCCATTGTGGCCCTCAAGTCAAAAAGTTTGCCCACCCCTGGCCTAGATAAATACTCAAATACCATCCAGTTCAAATGACTATGATGAGAGAGGCCCACCGCTGCTGGAGACCTCTGCCTCTGATTTTTATTTAAGGGGCCTCACTTGTTCTGCACCTTTACAGAGGGGTGAGTAGTGGCTGAGAGAATTTGAGGAAACCCAGACAGAATTCTCCTCCTAAAAAATTTTGCTAAGCTGGTGTCCAATTAAATTGGTGTCCAATTAAAACCCGACACACAGCAATAACAAAGGCACTGGTCTCCTACTGCTAATGCCCAGGGATCAAACCCCAGCCTGCAGGAACTCACCTCGGCAGTCAGGACTGGGCGCTGGGTGGACCTGGGCTGGTGCTCCTAACTCTGGGGAGAGGGAGACTTCCCATGGCTTCAGGCTAGAGGCCCCAGACTCCACGCCACCCACCTGAACAGGTCCATAGTGCATGCTGGTCAGCAGAGCGCTTCTTCACCTGGGATGGCGGGGAGGCCTGGCCTGTTCTGTTCGCCCTGCTATCAATTGCAGAGAGACCTGTTCTGTTCGCCCCACGATCGATCACGGGGAGGCCTGTCCTGTCCTGTTTGTCCCATGATCGATGGCGGGGAAGCTTGGCCTGTTCTCCCTGTGATGGGCGCTTGGCTGAGGGGCGAGGACCCAGGCCACTGCTTGGCACCGACGGAAGTGGCCACAGGGCGGGAACATCCACTTGGTGCCTGCTCTCATAGGCCCAGAGTTGCCGGGGTGTTCTGGGACACTGGCTGCTCAGGGCCTATGCATGGGCCTATAGGCTAGGAGTGGCCTGAATCCCGAGGATGTTCCCTGGACCCAGGCCACTGGGCACCTGCATATGCAAATTAACCCACCATCTTTGTTGGGTTAATTTGCATACTCTCCTGATTGGATGGTGAGCATAGTGAAGGGACTGTCAATTTACATGTTCCTTTTTATTATATAGGAATAGAGGCCCGGTGCACAAAAATTTGTGTTCTTGGGAGTGGGGAGGTCCCTCAGCCTGGCCTGTGCCCCTCTGCAGTCTGGGATCCCTCGGGGGATGCACACCTGC
>NW_006297755.1:66753-70337 GCF_000327345.1 Myotis davidii | reverse complement strand
ATATTTTCAATGATGGAAGAATTGTCCCTGTCAACTATTTTAGTTGAGTCATATCTTCACTAATTGTCATCATTGCAAAGTTTTCAGTCCCCATATGGATTGCTGGATATAATAGGTCATGCGCTGTCCCTGTCCTTTGTAGCCTTTGTTACCTTAAGGACTCTAGTTTACCATTTATATGTTTAAGTACCAACCTTACCGGCTTAAAAATGTAAGCTTTTAACACTGCTCTCTCTGTTCCGTATCCTTCCGATGAAAAGTGGAGTTGGGTTGCAGCACAGGAGAGAAATTCAGAAGGGGAATACTGAAATAATGACTGCAGTAGGAGAAGAGGGAACCTATTTCCCTGGCCACAGGTGCTGGCGCCCTGGACCACAGGGCTGGAAGCTTCTCTGGGTGGCTGCAGCCTGGGACCTCAGGTGGGTGGCTTGTCCGTCTCCTGAGCTGCAGCCAGCCACAGTCGCTGGTGCCTGGACCAAAGGTGGGAGGCTTATTCTTCTGGCGGCTTCTTCTTCTGTGCTTCCAGGAGGGCAGTCAGTTATGTGTATATGTGTGTGCATGCAAACATAGGCATGTGCACGTGTGTATGTGGAAATCTGCTGGGCAAGTCAAAACCATAGAAGAGTTGCCCCCTATCTCTTGAATCTTCCAGAGGTATCCCCCACTTGTTTATTCTATCACTACTGGAGAGTCAGTATTTGCAGCCAGCCAGCCAGTGACTCTCTCAGTGTCTATTTCTGACTTCTTCTTTCCCTTTCTGTCTTTCAACCCCTAATCATATTTCCACCTGGATGCATCATTTTTACTCCCAATATGCTTTATAGAGAATGAATCAGGATCTTAGAGAAGGAGTCAGGACGCTGTCTTCCCATGAACAGTACTGAGTAACAAACCAATTGCATTTTAGCTGGGCAATGCCCCTACCCACCCTTTAAATCCCTTCCACCATGCATTTCTGTTTCCCTCTTTGTTTGTTGGATTGTTCTACTGCTCCTTCTCCTTACCCCACCACCCTTGGATCATAATTTAAAATTCTTTTACCATGTTAAGAAATTATTTAAAATACAGGTACTTTGAAAAAAAAAATACAGGTACTTCTCCAATCACCAGCCGGGGGGAGGGAAGAGGTGGCAGCCAGCGGCCGCCTCTTCCTTGTCCCGCCCAGCTTCTCCAGATGTGGGGTGGGCAAAGGTGGCCTCAGTTCACCGATCACATGCCGGGGGGCAGGGCTGCCTTTTCCCTGCCACCTGACTCTTGCCTGCCACCTGAGTTTCTGATCACCATCAATGGCAGGCAGCTTCTTCCGTCCTTCTCATTTCACCTCCCAGCATTGTGCCTTCATATGCAAATTAACCGCCATCTTTGTTGGCAGTTAACTGCCATCTTTGTTGGCAGTTAATTTGCATATTTCCCTGATTAGCCAATGAGAAGTGTAGCGAAGGTACATTCAATTACCATGTTTGTCTATTATTAGATAGGATAGAATCCTGGTGCATGGATGGGGGCCAGCTGGTTTGTCCTGAAGGGTGTCCTGGGTCAGGGTGGGGGTCCCACTGGGGTGCCTGGCCAGCCTGGGTGAGGGGCTGATGGCTGTTTTTAGACTGACCAAGTCCCCTGAAGACTGAAGCTCCCGTCTTTCCTATTTTTTTATTCGCTCCAGCTCCATGGCCATGGCGACTGGAAGCAGGTATCTGGGGTTTATTTACCTTCTATAATTGAACTTTGTTGCCTTGAGAGGAGGCAGCAGCTGGCCAGGAAGCTTGGCTTCTTCCATAATTGGGGCTTGCTCCAGCTCTGTGGTTGCTGGCCTCCATCTTGGTTGGGTTAATTTGCATATAGTAGCTTTGATTAGCTGGTGGGCATGGCTTAAGGTTTAGCAAGGGTATGGTCAATTTGCATGTTTGTCTATTATTAGGTAGGATAGTGAGTATAGCCAGTAGAATATTTGAATGTCAAATTCTTATTTAGAAGTATAAGACTTCACCCTGCTGGCATGGCTCAGTGGTTAAGCATTGGCCTATCAACCAGGAGGTCACAGTTCAATTCCCTATCAGGGCACATGCATTACTGCAGGCTTGATCCCCAGTGAGGGGTGTGCAGGAGGCAGCTGATCAATGATTCTCTGTCATCATTGATGCTTCTATCTTTCTCTTCCTCTCCATTCCTCTCTAAAATCAATAAAAATGTATTAAAAAATAAAAGCATGATGCTTCCAGTTTGAATGTATTACCATAAAGTAATGTGAAATCTTCATTACAGTATTCTGAGAACTAGAATGTTGACAACCACCTATTTGGGGTGATCTAATTTTCATCTGGTCTATGGACATAATGATCAGAATCATAATCAACTAAATAAACACAAATAGCCAATAAAAACAATCTTTGGCCTCCATTTTTATGAAATTGCTCTCATCAATTATTTTTGTTTCATATACTAAAAGGTATGTTTCAGAAAGTTAATTTTAGGAAAGGTCTTAAAGTCTAAAGTACAGATACATTCCATTTTAGGCCCTAATACAACAAATAAAAAATAATATTTATTGAAGACTTACTTCATAAATTATTCATATTTTAGCCATTGTATTTAATTATACCCTTAAACTAGGCGTAAAATTGTATCTCCTTTTTCAGTTAGGTTAAGTGACTTGACAAAGATTATACAGTAGCAAGTCTCATTATCTGTCTAAATGAAGATCCTCAATGTCTTAAAATACAGACAGGTTCTAAGTAACTATAAAACAAGTGAGTAAGTGAATTAACTCAATGAAATGTTTAACTTTCTTCTTGTCATTAACTAGAGCTTATAATTTTTAAAATAGACTTTATTTTTTAAAGTAGCTTTGGATTCACAACAAAATTGAGAAGAAAGTACAGAAAGTTTCCATATATCCCCTTGTTCACATAGGTGTACAACCTTCTCAACTATCAACATCCTGCACCACAGTGGTACTTTTGTTACAATTGATGAACTTACATTGACACATCATTATTACCCAAAGTGCTTAGTTTACATTAAGATTCACTAGTGGTGTTGTACATGCTATGTGTTTGGACAGATATATAATGACATGCATTCACTATTGTGGTATCATACAGAATAATTTCACTGTCCTAAAAATCCTTTGTACTCTGATTATTCATTCCTCCCTTTGACTAAACCCTCTTAACCACTGATCTTTTTACTGTCTCTATAGCTACCGTATTTGCTGGCGTATAAGACGACTGGGCGTATAAGACGACCCCCTAACATTTCCACTCAAAATACAGAGTTTGTTATATACTCGCCGTATAAGACAACCCCCTCTTCCGCACACCTTCCACACACCAAATAAAAGGTAAAACAATATCAGATTTGATTTTAACATTTTAATTTATATTCAAATGCTTATGACATGCAGGAAAACTGTCACAAGGCTGTATGTAATCAAACATATACATAAAACAGTGCAAGTTTATTACCGGTAAACATACCGGTAATTCACTAAAGAAAACACACTCTATAGACTGGTACCGTAGATGCTTCTCAGGAACACAGGCAAGCAGCCCACAACCTAGAGGGACTGTCAATGATAGAAGAAAGAT
>NW_006297755.1:64612-66496 GCF_000327345.1 Myotis davidii | reverse complement strand
AAAATCGCATAACAGCCGAGCATACACCCAGCAGCGCTGCTGATGCCTGAACGGTATGTGGAATGAAGTGGGCGGGCATCGGGAGGCCACTATGGCACGGGGCAAGCACTATGGGCAGTCTATCTGAAGTGTACCTGGCGTATAAGACGACCCCCCACTTGGAGGCATATTTTTCAGGGCCAAAAAATCGTCTTATACGCCGGCAAATACGGTATGTCTTTTCCAGAATGTCATATACTTGCAATTATGCAGTAGGTATCCTGTTTGTATTGGCTTCTTTCACTTAGTAACATACATTAAAGGTTCTTCCATGCCTTTTCATGATTTTATAGTTCATTTGTTTTTATTGATGAATAATGTTCCATTGTCTGGATGTAACACAGTATATTTATTCACTCACAGATGTTCTAATTTTAAACATATAAATTAAGCAGAGGAGTGAGGGTCTAAGTAACTCATGATTAAGTATAGACCATTGGCTCAAGTATACATCATTCATGCAACTCTTCAGGGTTAGTCCTGCATGGTTATTATGCTCCAGATCTTTAAAAACTCTGCCCATTATTTGAGCTCATGAATATGAATATATACTTGCTTGAACCAGGATTCATCAAGCAATGAATTCATTTCTGACAGCAGTTTCAAAGGAAATTTTGTGAAAGAATATAGTTGTACTTCAAGGCAGCAACCCTAAGATATCATACTATGGCTGCATAAATCTTAGTTTTTCCTCAGTTATCTAGTAATCAACCACATAAAAATAAAAATCTCTTGAAGTATATACAAATACATAACAGTCCTGCATTAATAATCATATTATTGAGATTGCTCTTGGTTTATTGAGCACCAAAGGAAACATATCTGGCAGTTATCAAATCACTTTAATGACTAAAGGTGACAGATTAGAAAATTCAAGCCTTAAAATTTATTTTAACAATTGATGACTTTTTACATTTTCTATTTATTATTTATTTGTTTGTTTATTTTTATTGTTGAAAGTATTACAGATGGTCCCCCTTTTTCCCCAATGACCCCCTCCACCCTGCACACACCACCACTGAGGCCTTCACCACATTATTTTCTGTGTCCAGGGGTTACACATATATGTATGTAAGTTCTTTGGTTAATTTTTCCCACCCATCTCCTTAACCCACTTCCCTCTGATATTAATCAGTCTGTTCCATGTTTCTATGTCTCTGAATCTGTCATTTGTATATCTTCTTTCAAAAAATGCCTATTTTTTTTCTGAATTAGGTTATTTTTTATTATTTAGCATTAGAAGTCATTTTATATATTATGGATATTAATCCATTACTATATATACAATTTGAAAATATTTTTTCTCACTTCATGATTTGTCTTTTCATTCTGTTGATAGTGCCCTTTGACACAGAAAAGTTTTAATTTTTATGAAATCCAAAGAACTTATTTTTTTTTGGTCTCTGCTTTTGGTATCATATCAAATAAATCATTTCCAACTCCAGTGCTTAGCTTTCCTCCTATGTTTTCTTCTAAGAGTTTTATCCTTTTTTATTTTTTGAATCCATTTTTACTTAATTCTTATACATAATGTTAAGTAAAGGTCCATTCTTTTGCATGTGGATATTCTATTTTCTTAACATTATTTGTTAAAAAGAATGTCTTTTCCCCATTGAATGGTCTTGGTACTATTGCCAAAAGTATTTGACTATAAATTTGAGGGTTTATACCTATGTTCTTTATTATATTTCACTAGAGGCCTGGTGCAAGAAATTCATATACTCAGGGGAGGTGGAGAGTCCTTCAGCCCAGCCTGCACCCTCTTGCAGTCCAGGAGTCCTCAGGGAATATCTGACGGCTTAGCGCTGCCACAGAGGCGGGGGAGGGTCCCACCACCCCCCCCGC
>NW_006297755.1:55599-64560 GCF_000327345.1 Myotis davidii | reverse complement strand
CATATTAGCCTTTTATTATATAGGATGTCTTCTGCAAATGGAGATGGTTTTATTTTTGTCCTTCCATTTAGATACCCCTTCTTTCTTTTTCTTTGCCTTTTTACTTTGGCCTTTTATTTTTTTTCATCTAATTAATAATGGTGAAACAACTCACTCTTATTCTCTCAGAATTTTAAGTTAAAGATTCTTAAATATTTTAAGAAAAATATATGTACCATAGATGGGCTTTCATATATGAAACAAACGTAAACCTTAAATTCAAAAATTTTGTAGTTTTTATGAAAATTTATTTCAGTACCAAGCATTTATAATTCGACAGGCAACTTAAGAAACAGGAACAAGGTGGGGTTCAGTGCGTTCTCAGCAGCATGGGTGGGCAAGGGGCAGGTGGGAGGCTGTGCACAGAGGAGGCACTGATACCAGAAGGCCAGCCACAGGGAGGAGCAGCAGGCGCAGCCTGTCCCAACATTTCTGGGTCTCCGCAGATGTGAATCTGATGGAGCAGCCAGGGAAGGCGAGCAGCCTCTGCAGCAGCAGCAGCAGTAAGGGAGGCTCATCTGTTTGGGCCATGAGGAAGCTGAGTCACAGGTCCTCCTAAGGAAAGGAAAATGGACTATGTGGTGGAGGAGAGGTTGTGACCTTTCATTCCCTGGCAATAGATTGGTCTCTGGAGATCACTGTAACATTATAGTGGATGAAACATCTGCTCCAGTGTTGCTGGAAGATATCAACTCCGATGGAATAGTAATTAACAAGCTGGAAGGAGTTAAGAAGCAGACTTACTTGTCTTTAACAGGTGGGAATGCCATCTACTTGGTTGGTGTACAGGAAGAATGATCCAGAACACAACGTGGCATACCTCTATGAATCTTTAAATGAAAAACGAGGCATGGCACATGTCTCCTTTGAAGCTAATAAAGAAAACATGTTCCACATAACCAAAGATACCTCCGGTGCAGGGCGAGGTGACTATCCCTAAGTTCTGCCGTTGTCACCCACCACTCATGCATGCTTTGAGGAACCCCAGCCATCAGCATCAATGTTGGAACTCTTCCCCTAGGCCTCTACCTCTTCCATAGAGCCCACTACAGGGCAAGCACTGCCATCCAGCTCTGCCTGCAGGGGTGAGGCACTTTTATGGAAAGGGTGTGGTCCATTGTGACAAGTGATGAAACCTCAAAAGATCCCTTTATCTGTCCTAGACAGAGAGGGAGCATTATTTCCTCTATCAGAACTGCACGATAGGGAGGGTCTGAGGCCCATTAAGAAGAAAATGAGAGACAAGAAGCCTGACCTGACCTGAACATGCATTTGTTGGTCACAGACCAGTTTAGGGACACCCACAGTATCCTAGAGGGTGAAGCCAGACAAGAAGGAAGAAGATGCTCACATGCATCATCTGCCAGGACCTGGGGCACAACTCTGTGAGCCTGCAGCCCTGAATGCACATCTTCAGCTCAGTCTGCTACTCGAGCTGGATGGAGTACTCCACGTGCAGCAGTTGGTCGAGTGGATCTGTAAAAACCGCATCCTCAACAACCTGGTGGAAGCGTACCTTCTCCAGCACCCAGACAATAGCCACAGTGAGGAAGATGTGCGGAGCATGGCCACCAGGAGCAAGATCACACAGGACATGCTGCAGCCCAAAGTCAGGAGACCTTTCTCAGACAAGGAGGATACTTTCGGAGGAGCTGTCAGATGTGGACAGCCAATCTTGGGATGTCAGCCAGCCTTGGTCCTGTGCTGACAGTGCCCCAGTACTGAAGGCAGGGGGCGGAGGGTAGCAGGGACCCTTCCCAGTGAGCAGGAAGCTCCGCAGGCCTCTGGGGACACATCATCAAAGCCTGCCAGTCTCACAACAGCCCAGGATTATGTGTGTGCCCTGCAAGGAAGCCATGCCATATGCACCTGCTGCTCCCAGCCCACACCCGACTGGAAGATGCAATGGAAGCGTGAACAGGACCCCTGCAACCCACCAGCAGTGTACCCTCTGCCTTTAGCCCTTCTGCCACTGTACTGGGGCTGTGCCTGAACTGGCTGCCTGGGTTGCCTGGCCCTCTTTTGTGCTCAGCGTGGGTTTCAGGTGGCTTCACAGGGTGCTGAGCAACAACAACTAGGAGTCTGACATCCTGAAGAATTACCTGATGGCCAGTGTTTTAACCTGTTGACTGAAAGCCTGGTGGCCCTTCAGAGGCTTGGGAGTATGAGGGTCAATGACAGTGTGTTTCAGGAAATATCAAATATGAACATTTTAAGGGCATTTTACAGATCCCCTCAGGGCAAGCTGGGGTTCTCCGCATCGGGCACTCTGCTGTGATTTTTCTTCTGTGGAAGAGACCCTCCCAGTGAAGCCCCAGCAGCGGCCTGGGGGGCCTGGCACATGACCTTCCTCTGAACTCTGGGCCACCAGAAGCACATCAGTCAGCACAGCCATAAGCTTTCAACTCCTGAGATCGTGCCAAGCAGGTTTGCTTTCCCACACTATGATTAAAACGGATGCCTCGCTTCAGGAGAAGTTTGATGGGCCCTGACGGCGTGGCTCAGTGGTTGAGCGTGGACCTATGAACCAGGAGGTCACAATTCAATTCCCAGCCAGGGCACTTGCTCAGAGGCTGAGGGTTTGATCCCCAATGTAAGGCATGCAGGAGGCAACCGATCAATAATTCTCTCTCATCATTGATGTTTCTATCTCTCTCTTCCTCTCCCTTCCTCTCTGAAATCAATAAAAAATTAAAAAAAGAAAGTTTCAAGGAAGAAAAAGGAAAGTGTGTCAGAAACATTCTGTTATTTAAGGAAAGGGAGCAAGGTCACACCTATAGGCTGTGTAGTGTAGTGTCCTCTGGGGAAAGACATAGCTCTTAGATACTTAAAAAAAATAGGTTTGGCCCTGGCCTGTTTGGCTCAGTGGATAGAGCATTGGCCTGCGGACTGAGGTGTCCCGGGTTCGATTCTGGTCGGGGCATGTACCTTGGCTGCGGGTGCCTCCCCGGTTGGGGGTGTGCAGGAGGCGGCTGGTCGATGTTTCTCGCTCATCGATGTTTCTAAGTGTCTATCGCTCTCCCTTCCTCTCTGTAAAAAAATCAATAAAATGTATTTAAAAAAATAGGTTTGGTGCTTATCTTCTAACTTAAATACCATGAACTATGGCACAAATAATATAATTTATAGTTTACAAATTGACTAAAATTGGGGATAGCATGGCATTTGAAAGAATAAACATATGTTTCTATTTATTTAAAAAATCAGCTATCTAAAACTGCTAACCCTGGACACCTGACATTAAGAGCTCAGCGCTGCTCCCAGGCCTGGGTAGGTTAGGATGCCACCACCCCTATCCTGCTGGAAGCACAGTGTTGGTCCTTGCTGCTCCTCTATCACCATAGCTGCAGGCCCTATCCAACTGTTCTCACATTCTTTATTCCTTCCTTGGGGCAGTGGCCATGGGTGGCCAAGGTACCAGGCGCAGGTCAGCTTTGGTGACACCCTAATCCTCCAGGAGCAGCCCTTTCCCTTCATGAGCAAGGGGAACCTTTGATTCACTAGCCCTTGCCCTTACCTCCTGTGTTGGGTTTGTCCTGTCATCTAGAATAATACTTGAAATGTGGTTCTGTGTAAAAGAAAAAATGTGCTTTTAATCTTTTGTTGAAATCACCTGTTGTGTTTGTTTGCAAAATTGTAATTTCTTTGCTTCTTCTCAGGAATATGATTTTCAACTGTTGTCTTGATCTTGATACAGACCCTGAGAAGCAGCGCCCTGTTTGTGGAAGAAGGCCTCCTTCCTGCATTCTAATAAACAAGCTGTGTCTGTTTCTCTCTCCTGGAAAAAAAAAATAAAAGGAAAAGAAACAGGAACAAGGTAATATGCTGGTTTGTCATTGCTATGATAACCTGCAGAGGCAGATAAAACCCTCACAGAAATTTTAATTCAGATGTCGGAGAATGAGGACACTACATACACACACACCAAGAGGGTATAAACAAGGTTTATTACTTACATAACTGAGGGTTCAGGGGGAGCAGGCAGGGCAAGCCTCTCAAGCAGTTCTGAAATGGCTTGAGATCAAGGAAAGAAGTTATCTGGGTGTTTATTTTGGCTAGGGGTTGAGTGGGGCCCGGATAACGGTTCCTATAGAGGAGGGGTTTGCATGGTTTGAACCTCTTGCGTTTGCCAAAGAAGGGAGAACTCAGGTTTTCTTGTCAGCTTTCCCAGATGTGAGACACACTTAGAAGAAGAGATGAGTCATAAAAACTGTCAGTAGTCACAGATCAAAAAAATGGGGTCATTGGAACTGATTCTAGTGTTAGACTTTTAACAAAAATACTGCTATGAATATTCTTGTATGCCTTTAAAAACAACAACAACAAAAAATACATGTATATGTTTCTGCTGATTATATACTTAGAAGTGGAGTAGCTGGGTTATAGGGTATGTTTATGTTCCTTTTTTTAATTTTATTGATTTCAGAGAGAAGAAAGGAGAGGGAAGGAGAAAGAGACAGAAACACCAATAATGAGAATCATCAATTGGCTGCCTCTGGCTCACCCCCTACTGAGGATCTAGCCCACAACCCAGCATGTGCCCTAACCTGGAAACAAACAGTGACCTCCTGGTTCATAGGTTGATGCTCAACCACTGAGCCACACCAGCTGGGCTAGGTTCCATTTTAGTAGACACTGATAAGAAATTGTCCAAAGAGGTTGTACAAATTTACACTCACATCCATAGTCAAATTGAGTCCTGAATGCTCTCCATATTCATCAATATTTGGTATTTTCTTTCTTTTTAAGTTATTCACTCAATTTTGTTTATGAATATTAATATCTACTAAGGTACTTATCATATATTTATAGCCCCAAACATTATTATTATTAGTTATTATTCCTATCCACACCAGCATTATATTAAAGGCAAATTTTAAAAGAGATATCATTGTATTGCAAATATCAAGGCACTATGACTTGATATCAAGGCACTATAAATAGAAAACGAACAAATACTGACCATAGAGATAACTCCAGTAACTAATTTCTGTGCTTCTCAGAGTTTTCTTGTCAAATTTCTCAAATATTCACACTCATGATTAGGTTCTAATAGGCACACTACTTTGAATTATTCCTCCTTGGGGCTATTTAAATGCAAATGTCATTACCTCTGATTTGAGCAACTCTCAAAGCTCTGAAGTCAGACCTTGCTCATCTGGCTATTCAAAGGCAGCCCAAGCCAGTGCATCTGCCAAAGGGCAGGATTGCATATGGGTTCTTGTGCTTCCAGTGTCTGTATTTAGCTTGTGCCAGGTGCCTTTAGGACAAAGGCCTGCAGTGTGGAACTTCTTGCATATCAGCTTCTGTTTGGTTGATTCAAAAGGGGTCGTGACCCACAGGTTGAGAACTGCTAAGTTAAGCAAAGCTATTCACTTATAAACTAACATTTCATCTATTCTTCTATGAACCTATTGATCTGTTCTTAACCAAAAAAAGATATACTTCAAATGACAAAATCTAAATGGAGCAAAACCAATCGAGCTCTAAAATCTGCAACCAGACTTGTTAAACATAAGCAGTTTCAGAAATGAAACATTTAACTTCCTTGATACTAGAGCAAAAAAGAGCCCTTCTGGAAAAAGTCCAATCACCATGTTTCAAAGTGCTAAATATCTGGTTGGCAACAAAGAAACCCAGCCTTAGTTTTTGGGTCACATTCTTTGTGAGCTCTCTTCTCTTGCCTACGTGGGCACCTGGGTTATCTGAAGATCCATTACCATATGGCTGATGGAAGGCCTAAGTGCTCAGTGTTTTCATTGGAGCCTAGAATAATAAAGCTAGACATTTCAGAGTATTTCCTAAGGTTGTCAAACATTGTAAATGTTAAATCTTAAATGTGTTGTGTACATGAATAACAGTTCTTAAATATTTTCTATTCATTATGTGATACTAAACTCTTGGAAGACTTATTTTTATGTATAAAATATCACAATGTCTTTATGTAAATGCTGGCTGCAGCTAAAAATATGTTCCAATTTTAACAAGACAAAGAGAAAGTAGTGCTATTTGGGCACTTTTCAAGAAAGAATTAGAAAATAAGGCCAATGATTCTGATGGAAAGAAGTGATACTTGTTACTGTCACTGAAGGAGGAATTCACAAGGCCAAAATGGGTAAAAAATTATAAATTTACTAGAGTCCCAGTGCATGAAAATTCATGCACTGGAGGGGGGTTCCCTTAGCCCAGCCTGCCCCCTCTCACAGTCTGGGAGCCCTCAGGGGCGGGAGGAGACCTGGGAAAGGTGATCCCCCCATCACATCTCTGCTGCTGCCACTGCCAGCAGCGCAAGCCTCGGCTGGCCCTGGTTACCTGAGCTTCAGGCAGCCCTGGGTGGCTGGACAGCTGCCATCTGAGGCTTGCCTGCATCTCAGGCCAATCCTAGGCAGCTGGGAAGCTGCCATCCAAGGCTTGCCTGTGCCTTGGGCTGGCCCTGGGTGGCTGGGGAACTGAGGGGACTGGGGGTCTCCAGAGGCAGGCATGCAGAGTAGCCGGGCCTGCCTAGGGGCAGGCCCGGCCTTGCTGTGCATCTGCTGCCCTGGCAGGGCTGAGGGGACTGGGTGCTGCCATCTTGTGGCTGTGGGCACTGCTATCTTTGAGGGTGGGGCAGTCAATTAGCATATTACCTCCTTATTGGCTGTGAGTGCCACCATCTTTGTGATGTTGTGAGAGTCAATTAGCATATTCCCTCTTTTTTAGATAGGATTGTTAGATTTGCTAGAAGGGCTGAGACCAAAATGGCAACAGCAGGGCAGAGTAGGGGGAGCAGGATATTTATGCCTCTTGTAAAGGTCAGTCAGGTTAACCACTGGAAACAGGTTCAGGTGGGGGCCAGGTGGAGGTGGTCCACTGGGTGAGGCGGTTTACTGGAAGCTGAAGGCCATTAATCATGAGACATATAATGAGAATAACAGAACACTCACCAGAAGGGGTGACAGCCCCAAGCGGGGCATAATGGAGTACATGAATGTGCCTAACGGTACTACCTAATGACCAAGACTGCCTTAACATTCCCTTCAGCCTGATTAAACTTTAGACAGGTTTCTTCCTTATGAAGACCTGACCTCCCTTTCTTAGAGTATTTGCTTCAGAAAACTAGAAATTACAAAATTATTTTCTTGCTCCTTTGAAATGTATGTAAATCTTCTCCCAGTCTCACTCCAGTTTTACAACCCAAAAAATATCTTGCTCAAGGACCAAGAAGCATTTTTTGAAATGTAAATACCAAAAATGAAAGGATGAGATCACCCCTACCTCCCAGTCTCTGTGGAAAGGTAAGAGCTTAACTTCAATAGGGGTCAATTAGCAAACACAGATGGCCTAATCATAGTGAAGAATATTTACAAACTTAGGAATAACTCAAGTGTGTTCCAGACATCCCATTGATTAATCTCCTCCCTAAAATCCTCTAGTACTTTTCTACTAGCTCTTCCCAGTGTTGAAAATCTCTCCCACCTTTTATTTCAGCAAGTTTGAATTCAATCTCTCTCCTTTATTGCAATAGCCTAAGTAAAGACTTCATTGCCTGTTTAACTTTGGTGCAATTTTGGCTTTAACACTACATAATGATAGAGATGATAGCTTAATTCTAAAATTGTCATCTCATCTCACCTCCTCAGTAATTATTTACTGAAGACATGCAGAAAGACATAACCTTACCTTGACATGTATAATATGCTAGACAATGTGTTACCCACATTATTTCATTTATTCCTCCAAGTTAAGGTAACAGATTTTCCTCATTTGCTCAGGACTGAAGGATTTCCCAGGGCATGGAACTCTCTGTTCTAAAATCAGGAAAGTCCCAGGCAAACCAGGATAGTTGCTTACATTACTCCCAATGTGGCATTGCATTATGCATTACCACCTGATTTGGGGAGGTTAGGAATATTAAGTAGCCTGGTGATATAGTCTGGTTTCATGGTCTGAATCTTATGCTCTCAAGGTCTAGTCCAAGCTCTGAGCATTTAATATGTTTGAAACATTGTTGATGATGACACTGGAATTATAAATACATGAGTAACATATCTCGCCATCAAGGAGGTTACATGATGAAATGGCAAGTGTTACAAGATCCCACATAATATAGGTTGAAATGAGGATGCAATCATTTCCTTGTGAAATACTGGAACTACTTCAGAAAAAATGACATTTATACCTGATATGAATAAATGATGTAATAAGGAGTCTTTTGGAAAGCTCCAGATAAATCCTAAAACCTGTTGGCAATAGTATGTTGTGGAAATAAGTGAAGACCACCCCAATGAAAGTAAACAGAGGCTATTTATTCAGAGCATACAAGGAGGTCAACCATCATCACTTGCATTTGGAAGAGACTCAAAAGCAGGTAGGAGAGCTGAAAAGCTTTGCAGTTTACAAAAAGAAAGGTTGCATGTGTGTTCTGATTAGAACTTGTTGGCATGGGGAAACTGGGGGCAGGCCAAGGAGGAGTGAGTCATCTTATGTTCTTGTTTGGGGAGCATATTTAACTTTCTCTGCTTGGCCCCTTTTGTTTCACATGTAAGATAATAATTACATTTGGATTAGCTATTAGCCCATAATCTCTAACCTAGGCAAGAAACTGACAATTTCTGAATAAAGTTTCTACTCTTGTAAATAAAAGCTGGCATATAATGTGGGAAATATCTGGATGTTTTTAGGCATTGAAACTAAGAAGAGAAAAAGACACAAATTCCCTTTTTTTGTCTTTGACACTTATTTTCCTGAAGAATATATATGTTCATGATTTTACAAATGGTAGTTCACTCTGGATCAGAATATTAAGACTGCAGATGTTAAAATAAATGAAATTGACATAATCATCCAGTTTGAAGCACACTGTGATATAAATGATAGAGTGATATCGCTCTATTGATGACAATAACCTAAAGCTAGAAAGACACTATATTTTTTTTTACATTT
>NW_006297755.1:47403-54866 GCF_000327345.1 Myotis davidii | reverse complement strand
AGCTTCTGCATAGCAAAAGAAACCATCGACAAAGCAACAAGAAAGCCCACTGCATGGGAGAACTTATTTGCCAATGCTATCTCAGATAAAGGTTTAATCTCCAAAATTTACAGGGAACTCACACAACTTAACAAAAGGAAGATAAACAATCCAATCAAAAAATGGGCAAAGGACCTAAATAGACACCTTTCAAAAGAGGACATTCAGAAAGCCAAGAGACATATGAAAACATGCTCAAAGAAAGACACTATATTGTATATTACCCTGAGAGTATGAATTTTGAGAGATACTCCTATCAGGACAGCATCAGTGCAATTTCAAATTCATAAAAACAAAAGGTGTACCATGAAAGGCAGCAGCAGTGTTAAGGAATTTGTGTAGAAAGAAGGCAGAGTATGGGGTGAGGAGTTACAGAAGATGAAGATTTCAGTATCATGTAAATAACACTATGTCGTAAGGTGGCAATAGAGGCAAAGCATAACTCATGAATAGGTTCCATGTACAGGAGAGCATGACAAATAAGAGATGAGACCAAGTTCAGTAAAATAATAGAAGCAAATATGTCAGTGGTTCTCAACCTTCTGGCCCTTTAAATACAGTTCCTCATGTTGTGACCCAACCATAAAATTATTTTCGTTGCTACTTCACAACTGTAATGTTGCTACTGTTATGAATTGTAATGTAAATATCTGATATGCAGGATGGTCTTAGGCGACCCCTGTGAAAGGGTTGTTCGACTGCCAAAGGGGTCGCGACCCACAAGTTGAGAACCGCTGAAATATGTAATTGCAACCAAAGTGTAGTTAAACAATAAAAAGGTATTATTTCACAATTTTTATGTTATGTTAACCCATTCTTCAACATATATATGGAAAACATATAGAACTTTTAACGCAAAAGCATTCATGCTGTTATATGTTAAGTTCTCCCCTGACACTGGAGTTATAAGAATTCCCCTGTAATAACTTGAAGACCTCAGGAAATTGGGAGTGGATGTGGATAAGACTTGAAAGCATGACAGAGAGAATAAGCATATGAACAAAGTATGCTCAATCTCTTGTAAGAAGGTCCTCTGGGGAAATGCCTTTTTGGTTAACTAGAAACATAATATGGTCATCATGTTTGTTTCCAAATTAGTTTGTTTTGCTTTTGACTTTAGAGCTGTGTGTCTCTTCCTTCCACTCTGTAGAAACATGATGCCTATTGAGCTCTTCTCCCTCCGTCATGAGTTTTAAGTACCAACATAGAAGAATGGATGATATTACCCAAAGCTTGGTCATTCTACCACATGCTATTTGGACTGTTGCTGAGTTCCTTATATAGCATTCTTTAATGAAATTTAGGAAAATTGATGACAAACTTGAGTTAGGACTTAAAAAAGCAAAGAAGTTTAAAGTGATAATAAATGATATAGTGGCTTTGTGCTGGGGAGGGGCAAAGTGTAGTGCTATAAAGGCAAGGGGCAGCTGGGGTCAAGATAAAATTGCACAGAACAGAAAAGATAAATCCCTCATACATTGAAGTTAAAGTAGTCATGGAAAAATTGAATCCACAGATAATAGAATATGGGCAGGAATACTAAAGGTACAAAACAGCATAAAAACGACATAATATTTTAAAATACTAAAAGACATAGAGGTCTTATTCCAGAATAGTTATATTTTATATATATTACAACAAGTTAAAAATAGATGGAACTGGAGGCAAGAATTATTCATCAATTTACTGGGATCCAATATTTATACTCAAAAGGCTCATCAGGACTTTTACTTCTTAACCAAAATTTTATACCAGTTTTGGACACACTTCCATACTATTGAAATAGCTATCCCAGATAAATTTAAATAAAGTTTAACAATTTACTCAAATCACACAGCTAGTAGTGGCAGAAATAAACTTAGATTAAAAATTTTTTTGTTAATCCTCACTTGAGAATATTTTTTCCATTGATCTTTAGAGAAGGTAGAAGGGAGGGAGGAGAGAGAGAGAGAAACATTGATGTGAGAGACATATCAATTGGTTGCCTCCTGCACACATCCTGACCGGGGCTGGGGATTGGACCTACAACCCAGATGCATACCCTTGACTGGGAATCAAACTTCTGACCCTTCGGTGCCAGGGGAAGTGCTCTAACCACTAAGAAACACAGGTCAGGCTAAACTTAGAATTTGATTTAATATGTGGCATAGCTAATAATTAAAAAAGACGTTGTAAAAGTATTAACAGTTAGAAAAATGGCTTTTCTATTATAAACTACTAGGAAACTGAACAAATACATTAAAGAATTATTTCAGACATTGGTCTACAGACAGTGCAGTATTAAAATGGTGTAATGATGTGACTCCTTATGATGTTTGAAGCTTTTTGACACTCTAAAGTCTATAGAAACATCCAAAGATTTTTCACCCTTTCTTACATTCTTTGAAATCTTGATTCAGGGAAGGTTTCTAAAAGAAGCATCTGCACCCTGAAAATACATTTGTCTAATAAAGATACAATTTATTTTTACTTGGCAAAACTCTTAAAGTGATTTGTACCCTTCCACCTTAAATAAACTAAATTTTGTCATTGAGGTAGATTTTAAAAACTATATTCATTTTATTAAAATTTATTATTTTGACAGTTTGTCAGAAGCACATTCTTTTTGTACAGCTTTGTTTTCATTTCTGGTAAATCATGTACAATTGTCTTTCAAGAGTGATAAAAAACCTCCCAATTTGTTGAACATAGTGCAATTTATTAAACTTATGTTTCCTTGATGTGTACTATTTAAGGCATCAAATTCAAGAGATTGTATTTTATCAGCAGTTTTACCCTGGGTACCTCATTTCCCTGTTCATTTAATGATGTTATCCCTGATAATGTAGTGATCTTAACAAGCTGGAGACTATAGGTATCAGGTAGTAGAGTTCTGACACATATATGACAGAATTATTAGCTTTTCCTATTAAATATGTCTACCTTAAAGTGATTTATAGTGCAACAAATTAGAATCTAATAGTGAAATGCCTGAGCACCCAAGAGTTATAGCGATCAGTTACTGTATAAGTGTGATGGAAGATCTGTTCTATTTGAAAATTCTATCAAAGGATCTTTCACTTCCTACAGGAAGAAAAGGACCTGCTTCAAGAGTTCAGCCAACTTGAGTTTATGCATATATATCATATATTTTCCTGCTATAATAAAACACTTTCAAATCTCTTGGAAAGATTTATCAAGATTAATCTCAATTAACAAAATTTTCTGACATATTCTTGAATTCTCCCTATGAAAATTTCTGATGATTGATTGCATGTTTAATAAACAATATACATTACAGCTGTCAGCTTCTTGCTAAAACTCAATTTCCCCTCTGGTAATTGTGTGAGGGAAGAGACGTGTTATTGCATTTCTTGTCAGTATTTTCTTGAAAGTTGTTTTATGCAAAGACAGCCAAACTCACGAGACTAAGTCATTCATGGGCCTGCAGCCAATATAAGTGCTTGGTGTACTGCTGAGTGCCTTTGCACACTTACCTCACTGAAGATGAAAACTCTACATGGTTGTTCACCCTCAAGACTCCATGAGACTGCCTGAAATCAGGTTTTTTGAAAACTGAGCTTATGTGTTTTATCTTCTTTGAGTTGTTCTCACTGTCCCTGTGCTCTAAGGACATATCGTTCACCTTGCAACAATGCTCCGTTTATAGTGGAGTTATACAAAAGAGTATAGACTTCCCTTCCTTCCAAAGACTTCTGTTATTCATATTGTAAAAGGGAGAGCACAGAGCAGTGATGGGGAACATCTGGCTTGTGGGTCACATAAGGCCTGCAAAGTCATTTGGTCTGGCCCTACCAAGGCATTATGGGTGAGTTAATTAAATGTTTGACCACATTTAGCAGGTTCATTTTTAAGTTGATAATTTTGTATGCCCTGTAAATGGTATTATAATTAAGAAAATGGCCCTTGGCAGAAAAAACATTCACTACCCCTGGCATAGAGGTATCTCTACCTTGTTTAACTATGTATCAGTAAAAATTACAATTCAAACTCAGCTCTATCATCTTTAAAAAAGAGAATATTAATTAGTAAATTATTTAGAAATTATTTACTCAGTACCAGATGTGTATAGTCGATTATTCTAGAAACTAAAACTTCCAGTGAGAGTTCAGTCAAGGATGTGATATAACTAAAGGCACTTGAAAACAAGTGTATGTGTGTGTATGTGTTTAATATGGTTTAAACATATGTGATTTAAATAATTTATAATGTCCTTTTATGTACTCTCAGTTGGTAAAACTTTTCTAATTCCAGCTCTTCCTGCCTTCCTGCCCCTGGCTCTTTTTCTTAATATCAAATATTGGCAAAGCAGAAAGGTTAAGGTCCTTATGGCCAAAGCCTGTTCTCTTCTTTGATATGTGGGGCAGTGCCTTCTACTCATCTGACTATAGCTTACCCACTTTAGCTAAAGTGGCTCATGTGGCTCAAGTCTACCTTACCTTAATCAAGTTTTGTTGGTTCTCCCTGGCTGATTTGACCTTATCAGAGACTCTACTAACTATATAACCATAAACATCAGATATGATACTCATACAGCATCTGTACTGACTTTGGAGTCAAGTCCTAGCCTCTACTTGAGGAATCACCTCTCACTTCATGAACCACACCAAGGCCAACTGGCACTCAATAAAATGTCCCAAATATACAAGGATTGAAGGTGGCTTGGAAAAGATAAACTTCAGAGCTCCATTCTGGTGATGGTTGATACACAACACCTTTTCTCATTAAATTACCCTGGAATATATGTAGAGCACCAAATTGGCAACAGCATCTTAAGATAAAGATCAGCGAGACATTGAAATAAGATCAAAGTGTAATATCATTAACTGCATTTCCAAGGGGAATGAAGTGAGAAACAAATATTTTTTTTAAATAGAAGAAGAAAGATGACTCTAAAATGGAATTAAACTAATCCCAGGGTACCAGGCTACAGTAACCAGAATAGTTTGTCTCTGTTTCCCTGACACAGGAAAATAAAATCTTGAACCAATCATAATCCTTTCCTCTCCCTTCTTTCATCTGTCACCTATTCTGGGTTTAATCAAAATGTTTCAATAAAAAATTTAATTAAGGTCATATCAACAAAGTGGAAGCCCAGGAGGTCCCAATGCTTGTCTACCCCACAAAAAATAAACAACTGCAAAATGATTATAAAAAAAAAAACAGCTCTGGGAAAGTTCTGTATGATAATGGAGAAGCAGCAAAAACTACAAAGCTAAAAACCAAGGATGGCCACATAGTAAAGCATAGAAAGCATTTCACCTGTATCACCCTATCCCCAGTCCAGAGCAGCTTGGCACTAAGAGGGATCCCTCAGAGTGATTTCACTCCACCTAGAAAAGAAGAACAGTAGAACCCAGGGAGCCTCACCACTATGGATAATTGTAGCCTTTACTACTATCACCATAGTCTTCACCAATGCTATACCTAGCTGACTGAGCTGCCCAGAATCCCTGCTGCTACATTTCCTCCCAAGGCATCCGTGGTCACTGTAGTGATCCTGCCTCAAGAGGACCCATTGCTGCTGTGACCCTGCTCTCTGGGTGCTCTCTGGGATCAGGATTTTACAACACCTCACCATTTATGGAACCAGAATGCCCACTGTTCTGTGCACCACACTCAGGTCCCAAGTCATGGATTTGACTTGCCATCACCAGGGCTGGGCTGCTGCTACTCTATGTCCCACCTCTGAGTCCTAAACCATAACTTTGACTTCTATAACTGAGGCAGCACTGGTGCTGTTCCACATCCCATCCTTCAGGTTCTAAATTGTGGCTTTGTCCCAACAGCACTGGAACTTAACTGTTGCTATTCTGTAAATGTACCCTGAGGCCAGAGGCAAAACTTAGACCCACCATCCCCAGGGTGTGCTGCTATTGCAACCTGCCATCCAGGCCCAAGCTATTGCTGCACTCTGTTATCCCAGGGCCTGTGCCAATGCTGTGTCACCTCACCTTCACCCTAGGGTCTGAGTCACTGTGGAGATGTCTACAGGGGATTTGTATAGGTTGGCACATCAGAAACCAGTGCCACTGCCACAGAAAAGTGTGCCTGTGTCCCAGAACTCAGGTGATGTGGTAGTTTTGCATGTGCCTGAACCCATACCCAGCTCCACTACTGCTCTGACTGCCAGCATACTACCATCAACTGCAGGACCTCCACAGTATTGGCCACAAAAAAACCCCACAGTCTTTGCTGAAATTGACCTCAGCTGATGGAGATGCATGTAGACTACACCATTGTGCTCTCCCAGAAACCAGAGATACTGCACCCCACCAAGCTTGTGCCCTTGGAGCCACCTTCAAGGGTAAGTTTTTTCCCAACTGAAGCCAGTCTGAGAAGGCTTAAAGAGGTAACTGCTGCACTCAAATGTGTAGACATTAACACAAAGCCATTAGAGACATGAAAAAACAAGGAAATATGACACCATCAAAAGAACACAAATAATTTTCCAGAAAACAGACCCTCAAGAAATGGAGATGTGAGTTATCTAAAAATTATTCAAATAATTATTTTAAGGAAATTCAGTAACTCAAGAGAAAACAAAAAAAACCTCAATGAACTCATCAAACAATGCATGAATAAAACAGGAGTTCAACAAAGCAATGTAGATCATAAAAAGAACCAAATAGAAATTCTGAAGCTAAAGAATAAAATGTATGAAACAAACAAAAAAATGAAATAGAGTAATTCAACAGTGGCCTCAATCAGCCAGAAGAAAATATCTGTGGAATTAAAAACAGATCTCTTGATATTATCCAGTTGGAGGAGAAAAAAGAAATAAAATTAAAAAGAATGAAGAGAGCCTTTGTAAGTCATGAGACCCTATAGAGAAAAACTATATTTTTGTTAAGGAAGTCCCAGAAGGAAAAAGAAGGGAGAAAGGAACAGTAAACTTAGTTACAAAAATAATGGCTGAAAACAACCCAAATCTAGAGAGAGATATGGCTATCCATGACTCAACCCAAAGAAGTCTTCACCAAGACACATTATAATTAAACTCTCAAAAATAAAACAGAAAAAGAATTTTGAGAGCAGCAAGAGAGAAAAGATTTATCATCTACAAGGTAACACCTATTAGGCCATCAGCAGGTTTTCAACAGAAGGCTTTCAGACCAGGAAAAAGTAGGAAGATATATTTAAACTACCAACTGAAAAAAATTTACCAAGTGAACTTGTCCTTCAGAAATGAAGGGGGAGGAGAAACTAAGATGGCGGCATAGGTAAACACTGAGAAATTGCTGCCTCCCACAACAACTTCAAAAATACAATGAAAAGACAAAACGGACATCATCCAGAACTACAGGAAGGCTGGCTGAGTGGAAATTCTACAACTACAAGAAAAGAGAAAAGCACTCTGAGACTCAGGAGCTTCGGAAGTAAAGTGCAGAGGTACGGAGGCTCTCATGTGCGCGGGGGGGGGG
>NW_006297755.1:44626-45178 GCF_000327345.1 Myotis davidii | reverse complement strand
CGTCAAACTCATTAGTCAACAGAGCCAAATATCAACAGTACAACGATTGAAATTTCTTTTGAGAGCCAAATTTTTTAAACTTAAACTACATAGGCAGGTACATTGTGATTAACTTAATTAGGGTACTCCTAAGGCTTAGGAAGAGCCACACTCAAGGGGCCAAAGAGCCCCATGTGGCTCTCCAGCCGCAGTTTGCCAACCACAGGAAGGGACCAGCAGGGGGTTATTGGGGGTGGAGTCGATATTGGATGAGCAGGGAGGTGAGGCTGAGCAGAGAGCAGAGCCCTGCCCAGGAGGCCTGTGGTCTGGGTAAGACAGCCATAGGAGGGATTAGTCAGGGGATGACACAGGACTTTGGCATTGTAGAAAGAATAACTTCAACCATCGAAAATCAAACTGTACACCCCAAATGCTTTTTCTTGGATAGTCCAGATGGTAGTGGAAAAACATATCTTTATAAAGTTTTAATACATTATATTAGAGGTCGTGGTGGTACTGTTTTACCCACAGCGTCTACAGGAATTGCTGAAAATTTACTTCTCGGTGGCAGAA
>NW_006297755.1:30820-43846 GCF_000327345.1 Myotis davidii | reverse complement strand
AGACAGTAATCACAAGGACAAACTCTAGACAGAGTAGGAATATTCCTACCTGAACCTGTTTTTGCACATGGTCAGTTATATGTTGCTTTCTCTCGAGTTCGAAGAGCTTGTGATGTTAAAGTTAAAGTTGTAAATACTTTATTCCAAGGGAAATTAGTCAAGCACTCTGAAAGTGTTTTTTACTTTTAATGTGGTATACAGGGAGATATTAGAATAATTTTAATAAATTTATCAGTCATTCTTTGTATCAGTGTTGTTTTTACATCATGTTTTTGTTGTTATATCATGTTTTGTTGTTGTCATATCATGTTGTGATTGTTTATAAATAAATTTATATATTATTTTCATATACATTTTACTAATTTTCTTTCATCTCTGCCACTTCTATTATAGAGAAAGGGCAAATAGCAATATTAAAATATTTCCTCTAATTAATTCCATTTTAATGTGCACAAATTTTGTGCATGGGGCCATTGGTTAGTACCATAAAAACATATTAAGGTATACAATTCATTGGTAAAGGTAAACACATAGTTAAATTTAAAATACTGTAATACTGCAATTGTGGTATTTAAATCACACTAAACTCCAACATATAAATGAGAAGAAAAAATGTATTAAAAATAACTATAGCTATAATATTTTGCTAATGATTACACAGCATAAAAAGATGTAAATTACAACAACAACATAAAATGCCTGTGGGAAAAGTAAATGTGTAGACCTTTTCATGCAAATGAAGTTGTTCTCAGCTTAAAATAGACTGTTATAAGATATATTATGAAAGCTTCATGGTAATCACAAAGCAAAAACCTATAATAGATACATAAATGATGAAGAGAATAGAATCAAAGGATAAAATCATCAATTCACAAAGAGCAGGAGAGGAAGAAATGAACAAAGGAACTACCAAAAAAAAGCAATTACCAAAATGGCAATAGTAATGCCTTACCTATCAATAATTCAGCTAAATGTAAACAGTTTAAATTCTCCCTTTGAAAAAACAGACAGTAACTGCCTGGATCTTTTTTTTTTTTAAAGGGATGCAGTTAAATGCTGCCTATAAGAGACTCACTTAAGTTCTAAAGACACTCATAGACTGAAAATGAAAGTATGGAAAAGATATTCCATACAAAAGGGGGGGGGGAAGGAGAGCAGGGGCAGATATACTTATGTCAGGCAAAATAGACTATAGGTCAAAAGCTCTAACAAAAGATAAAGAAGATCATCCAATGCAGTTATATGCCATATAGTGACATTTTGCTCAGTAATGGACCACATATACAACACTTTGTCCCATAAGTTTGTAATAGATTATAAGCAAAAAGTTTGTGATGTTGAAAGAAAAGGCTCAACCCAACTAAGTGTTGAATTTACTGCTAGGTCTGGGTAATTCAAATAGATTTTATGCTGTCCAACTTCCCTGTGCCCACGCCTGGTTGGGCCCTAGAGTTAGTGAGGGAGCAAGAGGAGCAGGCTAGGGAGGAAGGAACGCAGGAAACCACTGCCCCATCTGTCCACGCCCACCCATGCACACACACTTGTGCACACACTCACTTCCCTCTGTTTTACATTCTTTCTCTCCCAGTCCTCTCTCTCTCTCTCCTCTCTCTCTCTCTCTCTCTCTCTCTCTCTCTCTCTCTCTCTCTCTCCCTCTCTCTCCCCCACTGTCCCTTTTACTACTTCTCATATGAAGCTTTATCTCTCTGGGTCTCTTTCCATCTCAGATATCCCTTTCTCTCACCTTCTTTTCATTCCCTCTCTCCCATTCTCTTTCCTTTATCCTTATATCTACTTTCTATCCAATGCCACCTCCCTCCACAACCATGTCCCCCAATACTGTTTTCCACAGTGGCTACACCAGTCTGCATTTCCACCAGCAGTGTAATAGGGTTCTCTTTTCAACACATCCTTGCCAACACATGTCCTTTGTTGCTTTGCTGATGATAGTCATTCTGACAGGTGTGAGGTGATACCTCCTTGTCACTTTAATTTGCATCTCTCAGATGACAAGTGACTTTGAGCATTTTTTCATATGTCTCTGGGACTTCTGTATGTCCACTTTGGAGAAGTGTCTATTTAGACCCTTTGCCAATTTTTAATTGAGTTGTTTGCCTTCCTTCTGTTAAATTCTATAATATATTTATATATATGAAATTAATCCCTTATTGGAATTATCAGTGGCAAATATGTTCTCCCATGCAGTAGGTTCTCTTTTCATTTTGATGATGGTTTCTTTTGCTATACAGAAGCCTTTTATTTTGATGTAGTCACATTTGTTTATTTTCTCTTTAGTTTCCATTGCCCTGGGTGCTGTATCGGTAAAGATATTGCTATGACATATGTCTGCTATTTTGCTGCCTATGGATTCTTCTAAGATGTTTATCATTTCCCATCTTACATTTAAGTCCTTTATACATTTTGAGTTCATTTTTGTGTGTGGTGTAAGTTGGTGGTCTAGTTTCTTTTTTTTGCATGTATCTGTTCCATGCTCTTTCTCTAGGTAATTTCATCTCCTCCTGTAGTTTTAGTTACAGCCCATATGCCAACAATTCCCAAACTGAATTACTGAAATACTAAATTGAAACAAATTGTCCTAGCCTCTAATCCTTCTAGCCATCTGATTACTTAGCACTTTCACTAGGAAATCTTGTACATAATAATTTTGCTGTCTCTTCCAGTTCTCTGAATTTCGCAAATCTTGAGAAGAACTGCTCAACAGTTGACTCGATGATGTTTAAAAACAGCTTTTGAAGGCTTTGACAGTCTGTTCTGTCATCTTTTGGGAGGTCTTTGATGTTCCTCTTGAGGTTTGGGAAATATCTAAATCTCCCACCATCCACATCCCTCTTAAGGACTTCCAGTTCCTTTTCAAAAGCCTTTATTTAACCAAACATAATATCAAGTGTCTTGCCAGTTCTTTGTAATTTAACATTTAAGTCATTCAAATGTTCACAAAAATTGTAAATGGAAGACTATAAGAGAGGGTTTCACATGCCAGCAAAAGTTACTGGCATACCATGTTTGGCACGTGTGCCAGGGGTTGCCAACCCCTGCCCTAGGAGATGTATTGGTAAACATTGCTACAAGAGATGTCTGAGATTTTGAAGCTTATTGCTTCTTCTAAGAGTGGTATGGTTTCATTACATATTTAAATCTCCTATTGCTTTTTAGTTTATTCTTGTGTATGGTGTAAGTTGGTGGTCTAGTTTCATTTTTTTGCATGTACCTATCCAATTATCCCAACACCATTTATTGAAGAGACTGTTTTTACTCCATTGTATGGTCTTGCCTTCTTTGTCAAATATTAATTGATCATAATGGTTTGAGTCAATTTCTGGGTTTTCTGTTCCATTGATCTATATGCCTGTTCTTGTGCCAGTACCAGGCTGTTTTGATCACAGTGCCTTTGTAGTATAACTTGATATCTGGTATTGTGATTCCTCCAACTTTGTTCTTCTTTCTCAGGATTACTGAGATTATTTGGGGTCTTGTTTGGGTCCATATACATTTTTTGAGTATCTGTTCTAAATCTGTGAAATATACTGCTGGTATTTTAATAGGGACTGCATTGAATCTATAGATTGTTTTGGATATCATGGACATTTTATTTATGTTGATTCTACCAGTCCATGAACGTGGTATATTCTTCTACTATTTTATATCATCCTCTATCAGTTTTTTCAACATCCTGTACTTTTCTGAGTACATGGCTTTTATGTCATTGGTTACGTTTATTCCTAGTTATCGATGTATTCAAGTTTTCTGATTCTTCCTTATTGAGTTTTGGAATATTGTATTTTTCTATAAATATGTCCATTTTGTTCATGTTGTCCTGAACTTGAGTGACTTTTAAATTCACCAGGTTAGGGAAATTTTCTGTCATTATTTCTTTGAACAGTTTCTCTATTCCTCATTTGGATTCTTCTCCATCTGGTACCCTTATGATATGATTGTTGTTACATTTCATTTCTTGTTGTCCCAAAGCTCCTTTGGACTCTCAGCCTACTTTTTATTTTTTTTTCCATTTGATGCTCTGAATGGGTGGTTTTCTTCTATCTTATCTTCTAATTAACTGATTCAGTCCTCAGTTTCTTCTAGTTTACTGTTGAATCATTCCAGGGTATTCTTTATTTCAACTATGTCATTCCTCCTTTCAAAATGATGCTTATTTAATTTTCAAGTTGGTCTACCTCTCTTTAAATCCCTTATAATTCTTAATATGTTCCTTATAGTTCTCATTAAGTGTCTTGTAGTGGTCACTGAATTGTTTGAGCACCCTTATTACCATTACTTTGAATTCTTTATTTGACAAATTGCTTGCCTCCATTTCATTTATTTCCTTTTCAGGAAAATTATCTTTTTCTTTCATTTGGGGATTGTTTCTTTGTTTCCCCATTTTTGTTGTCCCTTTGTATTTATTTCTATGTATTAGATCTAACTGCTATGCCTTCCAGACTTTGTGAGGTGATGCTTTGTAGAAGGTCTTTTGTGGGACCCAATTGTGCAATCTCTTAGATCTCCTGAGCTGGGTGCTCTAGAAAGGCCCCTTACTTGATTTATTTGTGTTCTCCTGCTGTAGTTGGATCTTGAATGCTATAGTCCTGTTCCTGGATGGAGTCTCCTCTCAGGCTGGGTGAATACCTGACTCACCCCTGACCATGGTGTGTGGGTTGTTGTGATGGTGATGACCAAACAGAACAAAACACAACAAAACAAAACAAAAAACAAAAGGAACAAAACAAAAACATACAGAAGACACCTACAGCATCAACAAAAGCAACCACAAGAGAAGTTAAAATTAGGAAAGAAAAAAGAGACCAAAAATGATAGGGAAAAAAAGAAGAAAAAAATAAGGGGAGAAAACAAAACAAACAAACAAAATCACAAACAAACAAAAAAAAAACCACAAAAAATTAGGTGGGAAGGAATGTGTAGATGCAGAGCTGAAATAAAGAAAATAGCAATAAAAAATTAGGGAAATGGAGAACTAAGATGATGGCATAGGTAAATGCCTGTACTCACTGTCTCCCACAACCACATCAAAATTACAACTAAAATACACAACAACTACCATCTAGAACTGCCAGAAAGATGGCTGAATGGAAGTACTACAACTAGAGAAGTAAAGAAGAAAGCACACTGAGACTGGTAGGAGGTGCATAGGTGAAACAGGCTGTTCCGGCACCCAGATGTGCTGCTTTTTTAATCAGGAGGTAGATCACCTCTGCAGAGGCCACCAGGAGGAGCAAGGGGTTCCAACTCCACACCAGACGCCCAGCCCAGGTTTCCAGGGCTGGGGAAAGAAGTCCCTACAGGAAGTAAGAACTACGGACTCTAACAACCAGTGCAGATTGGGGCTGAGTGACACACAAGTTGCTGGAGAACTAGCTGTTCCTCTTAAAAGGCGGCACCACGAACTGAATTTAAAAACTCCAATTTCCTATGAGCTCCAGTGTCTGGTGAGGCTCTGGGAGACCCAGACACATATGGGGAGAAACTGTACTGTCTGGTATGTGGGCAGGAACTCAGGGGTGGCTTTCTTTCAGATGGAGGTGCTCACAGCAGTCATTGTTCCCATGCTGGGACCTCCCAAGTGCAGAGCTGACTGGCAGCCATTTATGTTTGCTCTGCCTTGGTGATTCCCTGAGACCCAACCCCACACAATTTACAACACCACCCAAGCTGTGTGTAGTTGTTTTTGCATATGAATGGTCGGTCCTTTCTCAGGCTAAAAATCTGTCAAACAAGCTGCAGCTGGGTCAGGGAGCACCAAATCTATCAATAAAAGGCCCAAAACCCAGCGCCAGCACCATCCTGCCTTGCTTCACAGCTGGGCCTCGTCTGGGCACTTCCAAACCCCATACAAAGAGGAGGAATTTGCAGATCTCTCTGTAGCTCCTGCTGGATGGCCCCAGGCAGTGGCTGACTGTGCACCTCCTTGGACCCAAGAGCCAGTATACCCAGTGGTCAGTGTCAGACCACATCAGATTACAATTCGTTACATCTATAAGTGACACACTCAAGGGGCAGACTCAGTGAGCAACAGAGCCCCAATTAAGCAAGTCCTGCTCCATAAGGGTGTCTCCTGCACAGCTGATCTCCCACTGTAGTCTCAGCTGGCCCCCACAGCCAATTTGCCTGAAGGTCAATTCCTCCTAGTGACACCAACAGCAATCAAGGCTCAACTACAACAAAAGTGTGCACACAACCCACAAAAGGGTGCACCAAGAGTGTCCACCTCAGGTGATTGGGGAGGCTGAGCCACTGGACTCTATAGGACACATACTACACCTGGCCACTCTATCAAATCCAGAAGACTTTGCAGCTACCCAATACATGGAACAAAACACAGGGAAGCAGCAAAAAAGCAGAGACAAAGAAACATGTCACAAATGAAAGAAATGGAAGAAAGCAAACTACTGGATATACAGTTCAAAACCACAGTTATAAGGTTACTCAAGAATCTTCAAGAAACCTCTAAAGAACTTAGTGAGACTTTCAAGGATCTAGGTGAGAATGCCAAAAAAATGGAAAAGGACCAGTCAGAAATTAAGCATACACTGACTGAAATAAAGAATAATATACAGGGATTCAATAGTATACTAGAGGACCCCAAGAATCAAATCAATGATTTGAAATATGGGGAAGCAAAAAACACCCAACGAGAAGAACAATAAGAAAAAAGAATCCAAAAATATGAAGATAGTATAAGAAAACTCTGGGACAACTCAAGCATACCAACATCCAAATTATGGGAGTACCAGAAGAAGAGAGAGAACAAGATATTGAGAACCTATTTGAAGAAATAATGACAGAAAACTTCCCCTATATGGTGAAATAGACTTACAAGTCCAGTAAGCTCAGAGAATCCCAAACAAGAGGAACCCAAAGAGGACCACACCAAGACACATCATAATTAAAATGCCAAGGGCAAAAGACAAAGAGGATCTTAAAAGCAGCAAGAAAGAGAAAAGCAATCAGTTACCTACAAGGGAGTACCCATATGACTGTCAGCTGATTTCTCAACAGAAACTATGCAGGCCAGAAGGGAGTGGCAAGAAATATTCAAAGTGATGAATAGCAAGAACCTACAACCAAGATTACTTTACCCAGCAAAGCTATCATTTAGAATTGAAGGTCAGATAAAGAGCTTCACAGATAAGAAAAAGCTAAAGGAATTCATCACCACCAAACCAGTATTATATGAAATGCCGAAAGGTATTCTTTAAGAAGAGGAAGAAGAAGAAAAAGATAAAGCTAAAAAATTAGAACAACAAAGTGACAACAAATACATATCTATCAACAATTGAATCTAAAAATCAACTGAATAAAAAATCTGATGAGCAGAATAAACTGGTGAATAGAATAGAATCAGAGGCATGGAAATGGAACAGATTGACAAGTCTCAGAGAGAAGGACGTGTGTGGGGGGTGCGGAAAGAGATTAGACAAAAATCTTATAAGCATGTATGCATTATCTATGGACACAGACAAATAGGGTGGTGAGGGCCTGGGGTGGGGTAGGAACCAGGTGGAGGGGAGCTATGGGGGGGGAAAGGGACATCTGTAATAATCTCAACAATAAAAATTTAAAATAAATAAATAAATAATGATTGAGCATCGACCTATGAACTAAGGGGTCATGGTTTAATTCCTGGTCAGGGCAAATGACCGGGTTTTGGGCTCGCAAGTTTTGTGTGAATATCTATTTTAGAGGTTTTGTGAAAGTGATAGGATGGGTTATAGCACTTCTGCTGGTGACTCCAGAAATACTTTATTAAGTGCGTGTCAGGGGACATGCCGAGGTTGCAGGCTTGATCCCCAGTAGGGGGCAGGCAGGAGGCAGCCAACTAATGATTCTATCTCATCATTGATGTTCCTATCTCTTTCTTTCCCTCTCCCTTGCCCTCTGAAATCAATAAAAATATTTTTTTAAAATTGAGTAGTGAAAAAAAGAAAAAAACTGAATTGGAAAAGGGAAGAGGCAACTTAGATATATGAACAAAACAAGAGACTAGAATAAATAACACATCAATAAAGCAGATAGATGAAGATAAATTTAAAAGGGGGAAAAAAGAAAGGAAAGAGAAAAACTAAAAAAAAAAAAAGATAGAAGAAAAAAAGGGAAAAAGAGAGAGAAAAGTGAAGTGGCATTCCTTTCAGCAGTGTTTAGTATCTCATGGAAGTTCCCTTTTGCTCTAATTCTTCTGTCTGCCAATTTGGGGCTTCCTGTGTGGTACTTAGGTGCTAACCACTGTCAGGAACTGTCCTCCTTGGGCTCTCAGCAACCTGCTTGAAGCTCCAAGCAATCCACTGATCCACTGCTTGTGTCTGTCTCCACAGGCCTTGGCTGCAAGCAGGAGGGGCCAATCTGCCCTCTAACATTTGTTTGTTAGCAGCATGGCTCCTAGGACTGGGACCACAGAAACCTCTGCCCCCTTTTGCCTGCTAGCCAGTTGTCAATCTTAGTCACTCAACAGTGTGTTTCTGAAAGGGCTTTAGCCAGGGGAAGTGCTGTTTAGTTTTCAGGGAATTTGGTGGGTGATTCCCTGTCCCATATATAGTCCTCTGGGAGTGGCCCAAAATATTACTCTGCCCTGGACTGGACAGAGATCCTTGTATGGAGACCAGCGGCGTGGGCTGGAGACCTGGAGTTTTTACCAGCTTTCCTGTGTGGGGAAAGTACCAGTCCTGTTCCCAGGATAGTGGATCAGATGGTCTGTCCCCAAATCCAGTTATTGATGCTCCTGTGACTTTTCAAACCTGTAGGCTCAGTCTCCCCTTTTGTTTCCTCTGGAAAGATAAAAATGGAAGGTGTGGCATGCGCGACCCCTGAAGATAGGACAAGCAGCTAGCTCCTCTCAGGAAAAAATGGCCATTTCATTTGGGGGCCTAAGACCAAATACTCCTAGCTACTGCTTTTCCACATCTCCCTGAAATACTTCCTATCCCAGCCTCTCTTTAGTCACTTCAACTCCTCGTCTTCCTCCCTGCACCAAAGCCTCAGGTGAGAAGCTGCAAATAAAGACTCCTGTGCCCTGGGTTTAAAACAAACAAAAACAACAACAAAATGAGACTGCTGCTTTCTCTACAACCAGCTCTGTTCTACCGGCTCCAAACTCCACTGCAGCCAGCAGCCCTGCCACCTATCACAGCTGGTTGTTACATGGGCCACTGACCTTGGCTCTGGTGCTCTGGGCTGTGGAGCTCAGCCTGGTTTCCAGGCCTCATTCTTCTGAGGGAATAGACCCTCTTGTAGCTAGGAGCTCTCTCCTCATTCTCAGCTTGCTGGCCTGCCACCCCTGGAAGCTGAGTGGGCTCCTCTCTTGATGTCACCCTTCCTACCTGTCTCTAGGTGTTTTCTGTCCTTCCTTGATATGTCTCCTCCTCAGCTGGACCTCAGTTGGTAATTCCAGGTTAATGTTCTCCAATTTAGTTGTATTTCCAGTTTGGCCCTGGGATGAGGTGCACGACAGGTCTGCCTATTCATCTGCTATTTTCTTGAACTCCCAATGTTAAATTCTTATTGACTGTCACATTATGGTTGCATGGGTTGTTATAATTGGGGAAAACTAGGTGAAGAGGTATCATATTTTCTGTACTATTTTTCAACTGCCTAAAATTATTTCAAAATTAAAAATTAAAAAGGTAATGTGCAATTTATGAGATTTCAAAAAGAAACCAAACCTGAGAATTCTGATTTCAGCCTTATTCCTTTAGAGGAAATCATAATTTTTTTAAGCTATTTTCACCTTAGACATATTATTCATCTATTTTTTCTGGTCTGTATTCTTTCCAGATATTTTTATCTCTTAATCTTTGGGGAGGCAGTATTTTTGATTGACACAGGGCAAAGCATGCAATATTAGCATCAATATTCACTTCACTCTGACCCAGGCTGCCACTCTGGGAGCCTGTCTTGAAATACTAATGAGATGAATGTTGAAGGAAGAAATCTCAGAGTTCTAAAGTTCATATAAATGTAGACTACAGTAGAAAGGTTAAAAAAAATAAAAGGTAAGCCTGGAAAGAGCAGACCAAACTGTTAAAAGTATGAATTATATAATTAGCCTATCAATTATTTATTTATTCATTTATTATAATTTGTTTTTCCACAATTGAATAGCACATTTTTAAATTTAAAGTATAAAATAAGCTTTCTAAAATAACTAAAATTTTCATTTAATCCTCAACTACTTGAAAAGTATATCAACATACTATTCTTTTAAAATAAAGTGAATTTATATAATCGATACTGAAGGAATCACTTTACCTTAAGCAACCCACAAAATTATATATAAGAAAATTTCATGTTAGAATGTAGTATAGTCAAAAGAGTTCTAGTTTCTAGTTGGTGCCATCTGTCCTTGCAAAATTCCTGCAGGAGCTCTTCACATATTCACTACATAGTCTATTGAAAGCAGCCTTGGATTTGTACAAAAGTGTGGCCCTCCTGTAATGCAATTAGCTGAATATTTCAAGTTCCTGGGAGCCTCAAAATAAATGGAAAAATGAGAAGGTGGCAGCCTGTAATTCAAAATTTATTTGAAAATGAAGAGAATTTATAGGCAAGAATCAGAGTTCTGAATAGGTAGGATAATTCCTGGCATGTCATGCATATGCTGATTTTCTTGATATCTTTCTTACGGCTAGTTATTTTTTAATTGGGGTAGAATATACTAGTATATACAGCAAAATGTGAAGTGTACAGCTCAACATAATGTTTTTGAGATTTACCCTATGTTACATATAGCAACACTTTTATGTTGCTTAGTAAAATTTCATTGAAGATATATACCCCCTTTATTTATTCATTCCACATATGATTTGGTTTTAACTCAATCTTTTTTTGTAAATATATTTTTATTGATTTCAGACAGAAAAGGAAAGGGAGAGAGAGAGATAGAAACATCAATGATGAGAGTGAATCATTGATTGGCTGCCTCCTGCACACTTCCTACTGGGGATCAAGCCCTCTACGTGGGCATGTGCCCCAACCAGGAATTGAACCGTGACCTCCTTGTTCAACCACTGAGCCACACAAGCTGGGTCAACTCAATCTTTTTAAGAAGCAATTGTAACTGAGCTAAGGCAATTTGGGTATACTCAAATATTAGGTTGCCTTGGTGGATATTGGTAATCTACAATAGTTAGTGACAGAAAAATGTCTCTATGTCTCTGCTCCCAGGACCTCACCACCAATAGTATGCTATAATTCAGGGGTGAGGAACCATTTTTCTGCCAAGGGCCATTTGGATATTTATAACATCATTCCCAGGCCATACAAAATTATCAACTTAAAAGTTAGCTGCTATATTTGGTCAAACATTTACTTAACTCAGACCTAATGCCTTGGTGGAGCCAGACCAAATGATTTTGCAGATCATATACAGCCCATGGGCTAGACGTTACCCACCCCTGCTATAATTCAGGGTGTTCTGGATTAATAGACATTTGATCTTGTCCAAAGCAGCCATGTAGACATTTGGTCTATGCCTAAAGGTCCTTAATATTTGGTCCTGTCCAAAAAGTCCATGGAGATACTTGATCCATAATTCTTTAAATAATACAAACATTTAACTTTGTTAAATTTTTATTTATGTTGTTTCTTATTGTAATTCATGATGAAGTTTTGGCAGAACCAAATATCAAGGGCCTTTTGACCTGGACTAACTGACTCATTGGACATTATGGACAGGACCAAATGTCCTACAAGTGCAGTCTTCTACAGATACCATAGTTATGAGAAAGTAGTTATACTATTGTTCTTTTAGGCATTTCAGTAATCATTTTGTTGCAGATTTCTATGTAAGACTGGCTTGAGACTATTCAGAATCCTTCAAAAGTGGCTACATATAAGAACCAGAGCTAATCATAGATCTTGGGCACCAGTTTAAGAGGTACAGGACCCTGGATTCTCAGGATGTCTTATCCAATTCCTGCAAAGGCAGAAACATAGATAATATTTCTTGCCAATCCACATATGTTGACTTCACAATTAAAATCATTCTTTACATTATTCTAATTAACAAAACACCTGATGTTGATCAGAGATAAAGATAACGGAAGGGCACCAGGAGGGCTGAATTTATGAATACAGGCTCTGAAATAATAAATAAGCTAGAACCAGTAATGTATACTATTGATTAAGGGCTTTAACTGTTCACTAGTGAGCTCTAGGGTAGATAGTGGAATATAACACATGCATAACACAAACCACATTTTAAATGTTTTAAAGTGAATTGCAGACAATATTAGACATTTTCTAATCATGCTTATGAATACCCAAGTCTAACTTGCTAAAAAAAGGATATAATCTCTACATTAAGGTGTTGTCTCAAGGAGGCTGCTCTTCTTGACAGACTTGGGAATGTCTCTGGCTGTTTAATAGGTTAACTGTCCTAGCTTCCCAATCCTGGGCCATCTCTAAAATATTAAAGCGTGGGAGCTAGTGAGCAAATCATTGTTGTTATACAGCACATTGTTCAATTAGAGCCTCTGGCAATTAACTCTGAAAACAATAGGAACATATGCTATATTCAGTGGCTTTAACAGAAATATTTATTTCACTGGATCTGCAATTGGATGGGGTGAATCAAACAACTGAATGTCAGACAATCTGAGTAGGTTGGGCTGACTCAGATCTACTCTATGTGTCTCATTGGAGACTCAGGTTGAAAGTGCACCACCTGGCCAAAGCTCTCCTCACGCTAATGCTTGAGGTGCAAGAGGGAAGAAGAAATATGTGGGGCCTTGTAAGGTCTAGATTTAAAACTGATTCTTAGTCACTTCCACCCACATATCATAGGACAGAGCAAGTCAGCAAGTCAAGCTGAAAGTCAAGGGAAGGGAGGTGCCTCTGACCATGATGAGGTCACTGTAAGGCCACCGAGGTAGAGAGGGCTATAGCACTTGAGCCTGTTACTCAGCTGTCACATTTTCCTCACAAACCAAACATACTGTTACCTCTCCCTGAATTAAATATTTCTCTTTTCATTGTACCTATTAAAACATTATTGACCAA
>NW_006297755.1:26622-30802 GCF_000327345.1 Myotis davidii | reverse complement strand
GAAGGAAAGAGACTTTTATTTTTGATACAGATTTTTTTTTTCATTTTGTGCACAAGCCTCTTAAAAATATTAGGACCTACTGCAGATCTGTTTTATAAAATTGTATTCATTTTACAATCAAATATTGAGCACCTACTATATACACACCAAGTGAAGAAACACAAAGATGGATCAGATGTAGATAATTTCTCAATTATCTTGAGGGTTTGGGAGTTGAGGAGGGAAGTGGGGCAGGGGTAGCAGAAATTGAGTAGGGTGGTTAAAACCATCAGTTTGGGGGCAGTGGTTCTCAACCTTCTGGCCTTTTAAATACAGTTCCTCATGTTGTGACCCAACCATAAAATTATTTTCATTGCTACTTCATAACTGTAACATTGCTACTGTTATGAATCATAATGCAAATATCTGATATGCAGAATGGTCTTAGGCGTCCCCTGTGAAAGAGTCGTTCAACTGCCAAAGGGGCCGCGACTCACAGGTTTAGAACCGCTGGTTTGGGGCTTAAGCACTCCTACATTGGAGTTTCAGCACCACCATTTCAGGCACAGTTTTAACCACTGACACAAAGACAAAACAAGACCTTGTACCTTGTAGACACAGAATTAAAAATATGTAAGTATGCCCTACACTTATAAGTGTTCAATTAGTAGCTAGCATAAAACTTCGGGTTACTTGGACCAGATTGGACACAACCTTCCACCTTCATTTCCTCCTCCATTCTGTTGTCTCACTAGTACTGTACTAATTGCTGTCCAGCAGCTGGCTTCGAGGACAACCTTCACAATAACAGGCTGTAAAAACCAACTACAGGGAGTTAAATCATTTTCAGGGATCTGTACTGTCGCGAAACCCATGTAAACAACTCTCAATCACGTTCCCTACAGAAACAATGAGCTGAAACAGAATCAGAAAACCTGGATAGAACACATGTCACCAACCTGACCCAGTGCCCTATGAGGCAGCACGGTCCAGCTGGTTGTAGGACCACAGAAAAAGGCAGCCCACTGGTGGGTACCAGGGTTGATTTTCTGACATGCAGCTGATTTTCTAGAATCTCATTGACTGAGGAAACATCCTCAATATCAATCAATCAGGGGCCATGACAGCTCCAAGATGATAAAGACAAATAAGCAAACACCTCATGAAATTTTAGGCTGCATTTACATAAGCATCCCTCCTTCTCTACACTGGAGTTTGGTCCCTAGGGACCCCTGTGAGTATTAGTCACCGACTTCCCACCCTGTAAAGGCAATAGGAGGCTGGAGCAAGGGAGACTAGAGACATTACTTACAAGGATGTTTGCATCATCAAGAATGATGGAGGAATTAGGATAGAAAACAGGATCCAGGTGGAAAAGTCTCAGTGATTGGACAGGATGAGGAGAGTGGATGATGGGATTCCTAGATAATGTCATAGATGACTGGTATGAGGTTCAAAGGAGCAGAGGTTTTATTGTTGTTGCTCAATTAAACCTAATATTTTTTTCCTCCAAGAGTCTATATCCAAATAATTTTAAAAATATGTGATTGAGAAATACTTTGATAACTTGTCTTATTCTAGAAATCTAATGTACAGCAACGGTGGTGTCCATTAATAATACTGTTTTGTATACTTGGAATCTGCTGATACGATAGCCCTTAAATCTTCTTAACACACACACACAATCACAACTGTGTAGAGGTAATGGATATGTTAACTAGCTTGATTGCGGTGATCATTACATAATGTGTATGGATATCAAAACATCAAGGCTACATTTCAAATATGCACAATTTTTCTGTCAACAATATCTCGATAAAACTGTTAAAAATAAGTCTGGCCTATAGGAAAATGACTTTCAGAGAAACATTAAACAATGAATCTGAAAAGATGGGCTGGACACTGGAGGGCTTTCTGTGACGTGCATGGTCACAAATACATACCTGTGGCCAAGATTAAAAGGGGAGAAGTCGAAAATGACAACAGCATCAGTTAGGCTCTCCTGCTCTAAAGAGGAGTGGAGCCTGCTCCTGAAACTAAGGGCATTTGACTTTAGGGAAATTACTCTCCAAATGTTTGTGCACGTATCTGTAAGAAATGAGTAACATTTCTATAGCAAGGCCTTCACATTCTATACTCTCAGGTAAAATGTACTTTTCTAAGTGCATCCATTTAGCAATAGAGAGTCAAAGGGTCCAGCAAGGGACACACAAATGCTTCTTCCTAAAGCTCAAGAAAGGGGCTACTGCCTGTCATTATGACAAGTTCCATGGAAGTTACTATCCTACCCTGGCCCAAATGTGGACAAAAGTAAACAATAGGAAAGGGACTTCCACTACTATGTAAGAGCACGGCATCTCTCTTTTGACTTATTTAAATGGACAAAAAAAGCATCCTTGTGATTTCTATCTGGTAAGCCTGGTGGTTATAACTATTAACTTGTGCAGTCTACCCTGGCCCAAATGTGGACAAAAGTAAACAACAGGAAAGGGACTTCCACTACTATTTAAGAGCACTGCATCTCTCTTTTGACTTTTTTAAATGAACAAGAAAGCATCCGTGTGATTTCTACCTGGTAAACCTGGTGGTTGTAACTATTAGCTTGTGCAGCAAAGACTCATGAAACAAACTAAGTTGGGCTTTGTGAGGAGAATAAACGCTTGCCGTTACTTTGTACTCTGTTATTAGTTCCTCCAAACCAGTGGTTCCCAAAATTTGACTTTTTTAAATGAACAAGAAAGCATCCGTGTGATTTCTACCTGGTAAACCTGGTGGTTGTAACTATTAGCTTGTGCAGCAAAGACTCATGAAACAAACTAAGTTGGGCTTTGTGAGGAGAATAAACGCTTGCCATTACTTTGTGCTCTGTTATTAGTTCCTCCAAACCCATGGAGTTCCAAACAACTGCACCTGTGGCCATCACCGCCCCCCCTGGATCGCTGCAGCGCCCACCAGGGGGCGGTAGCGCCCACTTTGGGAATCACTGCTCCAAACCCATGGAGTTCTCCTGAGGGCTCCATTTGTAGGTGTCTTAGGAGCTGGTCCAGGCACATTCCATCGGACAAATACATGTTACGTCTGCATTACCCAGATCCTTTCCAGACATGAAGAAAGGATGCCCCGTTCCTTGATTTTTACTGAGAGTTACTTACCATGTTTGCTTTTATTTTTAAACTTGGTAGATGGTATCAATTGATTAGTTGAACAAATGGACTGGAATTATCAATTTTAAATGGCAATAGCATTTCAGGAAAAGTAATTGATTGTGCTAGAACTAGTCTTGCACGTAATTGGAAAGTGTACATTTAGAGAGTGTAAATTCAGCTTTCTTCATTTTCTTTCTTGTTTTCTCTTCTCAACTCTGAAGTCCCAAGTCCTGAGACTCCTAACAGCCTTCCAGAATAACGCTATGCTCTCAACTAGCAACGTTTCCTTCACCTCCTCTCTCTTCCAAACTCTCACAGCATTTGTGCCTGTTTTTTGCTCACTGTTATAGAGAAAACCTTCCTGACGCGGGAAATGCTTATTTTGCAACAGAAGAGGCTTTCCACCTAAAGGCTGGATTGTGGGATAAGGGGATGGGAGGGGAGGGGACATTTGTGAGATTGTACCTTTAAATCCATGTTTCTCAAACAACAGCAGGCATCAGGATCACCTGCTGGACTGGTTCACAACACAGATTTCTGGGCTCCTCCCCAGAGGTGCTGATCCAGTAGGTCTGAGTTGGGGCTTGAGAGTCTGTCACAAGCTCCCAGGTCATGCTGATGGGGCTGCTGGCCCAGGGCGCACACCTGAGAACCAATACTTTAAGCCAAACAACGAAAGTGATTGCCTGGTTTGTCTTGGCATCCAAATGCCAGCGTGAGCAACACAGGCACATACTACCCAAACCTCTTGCTCCAAATTTGGGGTTTTATTCTGCATTCACTGTGAAAGTCACAAGCTGCTATTGGGAGAAAAGTATATGATTTAGAAGAAGATTTGTATTTGTATTTGTTTTCCGTTTTGCCACTCTCTGGAAATTTCTTTAAAATCTACAGGCCTCACTTTTGTATTATAAAAAGTAGAATAATAAATCCATGATGGGGCTGAAATCACATGTGAAGATGCCTGGTAAACGATCAAGTGCTCCATAAACGGAATAATTGTTCTACAGTAAGTGGTTTCTCCACGGTTGCTATTAAAAAGGAAATTATGTAAC
>NW_006297755.1:22728-26576 GCF_000327345.1 Myotis davidii | reverse complement strand
ATGATTCATTGACTATATCCCATTCCATTGTTTACCCTTCACCTTTCACATGACAGCTCATAATGAGAGGAAAACCTATCTCCTGTGATTACAACACACAGCGCAATGCATCCATTTGTTAAACCCAAATCTCATTGTTAAAACCTCAATACCTGCAGCCCCAGGGAATGTGCCACTCCTAAAGGACATCACCCCAGATCCAGAAACAGCTGGGAGGAGTCAGTGTAGTGTCCCCCTAACATTCTCACATCCTGAGCTAAGGCAGAGACAGGTGTGTCTCTGCAGGGGACCATTCTAACCCCTTGGAGACATCCCTTGCTGGCAGCAGCCCTTGCAGAAGGCACAGGAGCTGCACAGCACAGGCTGGCCTTTTCTCAGCTCCTGAGGTCCCTAACACTCAAGGCTTCCCTCTCCCTACAGAAGAGCGAATGAACACGCAAGCGCTGAATAAAGGGACACAATTCCATAGGGGCCTGTCAACAACGGAGGTGATGTCATGGTCCCATCACATTCCTGTTGACACCAATGAGGTTATACATTCAGCTTGCATAGGGGAAGATCAGAAACGAAGGAAGGGAGGGAGGGAGAGCTGCGTGTATAGTCCCTACAGGTCACTGCATGTGCGCTTCCCACAGCGCCGCAGCCCGCCCACTGGATTCCCACGCAGCAGCTCGCTCAGGCTCATCTCTCATCCGGTGGGCAACCCAAAACGTTTGGGGCCATGAGCGGGTGTCCAAGATAGCGGTCCCCCGAGACAGCTCCATGGGGCCAGCAGAATTGCAGGGGCGTCTGGCTTTTAGAAGAACCAGCAGCGTGTTTATTGGACAGTTGCATGTCCTCTCCTAATAGGTGCAGCCCCGCTGCGTCCTTCGGTATTCCCACACTCCAGCCAGGTAGGGGCGGGGAGAAGTGTACAATGAGAGACAGAGCTTCCGGGAGAAATGAACAATAAACCATTTATTAGTTAACGAAAAAACTCATGAACAAGATCCCACTTCGAGGTGGAAGTGGGATGAAAACCTTTGATGGCTGCTCATCTGCACAGACGCGCATCTCGCCTTCTGTGAGAGGGAGGAGAGCTGGGTCTGTCTGAATAATGGCTGCTGTCTGTCCATGGGCAGCAGCGGTGGGAGTGAGACGAGCATCTGGAAGGAACACGCGAACAGGCGAGGCCCCGCGGGCGGGCGAACGGGCAGGCAGGGGCCTGGGAGGCAGGTCAGTAGAAGCAGACGGTGTGCAGGAAGGGCTGGCCGCTGTGCTCCTCGAACTCCAGCAGCAGCTCGGCGAGGTCGCTGTCCACGTCGTCCAGGAGGCTGACGCATTGGCACAGCTCGCAGAGGAGGAAGGCGCCCAGGTGGGCCTCGCGGTAGTTGTCCTGGATGTTCACGTTCACCACGTGCACCAGCTGCATGGTCTCCTGCTCCCGCGCGGTCAGCTCCAGCACCACCTGGTCGTACACCCGCTCCTCGCAGGTGAGGATCAGGTCGAAGGGCTCCTGGCAGCTGGCGAACTGCTCGGGCCGCAGCTTGATGGCCCTGTTCCTCTGCAGCATGCGCAGCACCCCGTTCCGGGCGTACAGCTCCGGGTCTTTCCGGCGGAGGTCCCGGTAGATGGCGTCGTAGGTGGTGTTGTAATCGTACACGTTGGGCTTGTCCGGCGCCGGGCCCAGGAGCCTCACGTGGGACCCTGTTCCGAAGGACCTGACCGCGAACCCCTTTTGGCTGAGGAGGTAGTGGGCCTCCATGCTGCGGTTCTGGTTGCTGGAACAGACCACCGCCACCCGCAGCTGCGCCGATGCCATGGCCATTGGTCGCACTGGCCCCTCCCAGCAGAGGCGCTCTCCGGCAGGAAAGCCTTAGCTCCCCTAGGGCATAAGGTGACGTAAAGTGAAGCCATTGGAGGGATGTAAGGCTTGGGGCCGTGTGCAGTGTCCCGTGCACAGTGTGGGGCCGTGTGCAGTGGGCCATGTTCAGTGTCCCGTGCACAGTGGGGTCCGTTTGCAGTGTCCTGTGGACAGTGTGGGGCCGTGTGCACAGGATCTGGCGGCCTCGTCTCACTGGCCCAGATTCACAGTCATGGACTGACAAATGGAGTTCAGAACGGCACTTGAAATAGATGACACCTTTCATTTTTTCTAGCTGTTGACATCAAGCTAGTTATGGCACCATTGCTGTAGCATTTTAGTATTAACTGAAAATGCAGTTTCAAGCACATGCATTCATTTTGAGTTTTCTGATACTATAAAAATGTCAATAAACATGTCCTTTCCTTTGTATCTATCAGTAGAGCAAAGTGAGCTTGGAATTACACATCGGATATAAATTTGGGGGAAAAAGATATAGGATTAAAGACTGGAAATATAAAGAAAGTTTAAAGGAAGGAAACACAAAAGCAATATATCTTGAAGATATCATTTATGAAAAACTCTCATGACTTTTCTGTGCAGAAAACATGGTTGAGCATAGTGAGGAAGAGAGAGCTCAGATAATAAGATGGGAAAGTTTGGCAGTTGAAGATAGCAGGAAAAGAATAGGCTTAAAAGGTAGTTAGAGCCATGAGAGAATCCAGATTCTTACACAGAATGACTGTGTGCTCTTGGGCAAGTCACCAACACCTCGAACATTAATAAAATGTCCCTCATTTTTTAGTAAACATTTGTAAAGATAAATAGCAATCCATTTTCCTTCCTTTTAAACTGAAATGATATCAAATGAAAATTTGAAAAAGGAATAATATAGAACAGTTACCAAGAGTTATACACTTGTGTACTAGCACAGAAAATACAGTTAATGTGAGTTATTAGCAATGATTTCAGCTAACAAAGTAAATGAATTCTTATTACAGTTGAAACTCATTTAGCTATTAACATTATCATATATTTTTTAAAAAACAAAGAAAAAACAGAAGAAATAAGCAAAAACGAAAGAAAAAGCCTGTCTAATATGCAAGAGACTTCTAAATAGGTGCTTTGTCATAGCATTTTTATTTAATTGGTATTCATGTCATGATTATTCCTCTTGGAAAAGGGGTTGACATCTCAATAAATTTTGAGCAGTTTTGAAGGAGGGTTTCTTCTAGACACTGAGAAATTCATTAGTCACTACCCCAAAGGACTCTGTCCTTAGGTAAACTTCAATACCCTTTTCACGGAAAAAAAAAAGTCATTGGTATGTTCAAGTACACAATATATTTAGATTTAGGGTTGGCAAAACAAGCAAAGAAACAACAAAAAAATGGTAAATCTCAGCCTTATGCCCCAAATTCAACTTGAAGAAATAATATCAGAAAACTTCCCTGAGTTGGGGAAGAAGAAAGTCACACAAGCACACAGCATACTTCAAAGATCTAGAACAAACTCTCCAAAAATGCATCTGGAATATAAAAAGACCCCAAATAGCTGCAGCAATCTTGAAGGGATCACAATACCAGATATCAAATTATACTACAAAGCCACTGTTATCAAAACTGCCTGGTACTGGCACAAGAGCAGGCCAGTAGATTAATATAGATTAATGGAATAAAATAGAGAACCCAGAGATTGACCCAAGTCATTATGCTCAATTAGTATTTCACAAAGGAGGCAAGAGCATAAAATGGAGTCAAGACAGTCTCTTCAATAAATGGTGCTGGGAAAATTGAACAGATACATGCAAAAAAATGAAACTAGATCACCAACTTACACCATACACAAGAATAAACTCAAAATGGATAAAACGCTTAAATGTATAAGTCATGAAACTATAAAAATCCTAGAAGAAAATGTAGGGAGCAAAATCTCAGACATCTCACATAGCAGAATTTTCCCCAATTCATCACCTAAGGCAAGAGAAACAGGAAAAAATAAACAA
>NW_006297755.1:20708-22316 GCF_000327345.1 Myotis davidii | reverse complement strand
GGCAGTCAGAGAAAGCTAAATATCACATGATCTTACTCATATGTGGAATATAATGAACAACATAAACTGATGAACGAAAATAGAACCAGAGTCATAGAAGCATTGAACAGACTTTCCAACCAAGGAGGGAAGGCGTGGGGGTAGGGGGGGTAAGGATGAGGTGATAAGAGATCAATCCAAGGACTTGTATGCATGCATATGAGCATAACCAATGGACACAGATGTGGGGGTGGGCAAGGCAGTCAGGGACTGTGCTGGGGGGTGAGGGCGGCCAGGCAGAGGTCAATGAGGGGAAAAAGAGTCTTATGTAACACTTTAAACAATGAAGAATTTAAATTTGTTTTTAAAAAATGTTTCCTCATTAACGTAACAAAAGACAACTTTGTTGCTCTCATCATAGGAAATTTCAAAGGTTTTAGGAGCTCTGTGGCATAAATAGGGACAAAGATCAAATGTATATTTCTTATTATAAATCACAGTATCACACACATGTATACTTATTTGTAGATTTATCTAAATATGTTTTTATATATCTATATCTATATCTATATCTATATCTATATCTATATATGTTCTGTTGCTTTGCTTACCCTCTCTCGCTCTTAGAAATGTTACAGAAACATAGAAAGACAACAGGCTCAAAAAGAAATAACTTGTGCTAAGGCCCACTAAGACTTCATAAAACCTATTGGCAGCTTTTCCCAGGAATGTGACCTTTAAATAACCAGTCAATGTGAAATTTCCTGTTTAGCACTGTGGGGTGATCCACTGATAGACCCCTTTTGGTCCTCTTCGGAGGGCAACCATGCATTTAACAATGCATTCTTTGCTAATAATTTCCTTTGTTCTACTTATTCTCTGCCTTTAAAAACCTTTCCTTTTCAGCAGCTCCATGGAACTTCTTTCTATTGCTAGATGGGATGCAGCTTAATTCATGAATCATTAAATAAAATCAAATTTTATCTTTAAATTTACCCAGTTGAAATTTAGTTATTTAACAGAAATATCCCATTAGCTGAAGAAAAATCAAGTATTTTTCCTCCCATAACTTCAGCTTTATTTTCCTTCTACCATCTAAAGAAAATATCAACATACCCTCTTCTAATGAAGAAGAAAATAAAACTGTGTAACTTTTTATGATAATGTTTGCTTGATAAATATTGATTTTTATCATCATCTTTTGCTGGAAGTTATTCTATTTCTTTATGAAATTCCAATTCCTTTCTATCTTCCCTTAATCCACTGAATATTATTAAATTTGTAGAATTCAAAAAGATACAATGAAATAAAATGTAGTTCTGTGTTACACATATATCCTTTTCCTTCTGCTATGTTTGCCTATTTGCTTTCTTCAAATATATACAACATACTGTTTTAGAATTCTATTGAAATTCAACCAAACACATCCATAAATGTGTGTTATCATTAATTTTTTTATAAGAGCAGTACTATTGTTGTTGTTCAAAGTAAAATTTTAGAAATCAGATTTACTTATTCACTGAGGATTTATTCTCATCTACATACTCTCTCTAACTTATAATAATGAAAATTGAAAATGAAGGCAGGCAGAATTTGCCACCCCAAGATATGTCCCTTTGTCAGAGAAGG
>NW_006297755.1:13438-20643 GCF_000327345.1 Myotis davidii | reverse complement strand
AAAAATGAATAGAAGTTAAGCTTTCATAAGGAAAATTTACACTTGCAAAGAAAATATTCATTTGTAAGGGCATCTCCTCATCTGTACCAAGAAAAGAAGAATGACTAATTCTCTGAAAACCATCATCAACAGAGAAGGCTATGACTTAAATCTGCATAACAACTTTACCTTTGTTTACTGTGCCTTTCATGGAAACCTTTCATTACAGGTCCCCCTCCCCCCAACATTTTCCTTTGTCTTTAGCTGGAAATAGTATTTAAGGAGATGGCTTTGGCCACTTTGGAGAGTCACTCAGTTTTCCTCATCTCTCACATGTACACAGGGTGTATGTATGTTAGTAAACTTCTGTTTGTTTTTCTCCTGTTAATCTGTGTTATATTACAGGACAGGTGGTCTTAGCCAAGAACCTAGAATGGTAGAAGGAATATTATTTTTCCTCTTCCACAAAAATTATACAGTAAAATCCTGAAGCAGGGTGTATATCAATCTAGCAAAACAAATCAAAAAAGAAGCAAATCAGAGACCATGATATTTCTCTGTTGTGCTCTATGATAATTCTGGAATTGAAACCGGACAACCAATGGGTCCAGGTTTCTTGTCACTACTTGAGCCAATCAAGCAGACACAGGGTTGAATCATATGTGAACATTTATTCCAATAATGTAGGCATTATGGAAGATCAGCAGGTCATTCACGAAAGGCTGCTCTAGCCCTCCCCATAAACCAGCAGCTTATATCAGGTACAAGGACAAAAATTACATGGGAAGGTAAGAATTACAGGCATGGGGAAATAGGAAAGGTATAATGGTTACAGGTTTATGATCAATGCATACTGGAGGGGGCGTTCCTAATGGTTAGGCACTGGATACCTCAGGTATCAGATGTTTTAGCAACAAGATAGTTAATCTTTCCATGATGATACGCAATTCTTGGAAAAGGAGGATGGACTGCATTCTGATGTTAGTTCCCATGCCCCAGAGCATATAACTCTCAGCCAGGTTAGAATGTGCTTTCTGTTAGACAGACATGTGTTGGGGGCCAGTGCATAAATAGGATTGTAGAGCTAATAAACTCGCTTCAGTTCATCAAGAGAACTGGGGTCCTCCCGACCCCGCTTTCCTGTCTTTCTTTCTTTTCTTAATTCCCACCTCCCTGCCTCAGCCCGGCTCAACCCTGTCAGGCTGGCCCTGACAGACATGAGCAGAGCAAGGGCAATAGGTCAGGTACAGAAACTCACCAGGGCAAAAAGCCCCATATGCCTAGCAAGTGGCAAGACTGGGAAAACAAGAACCTAGTCCCCAGGGTAACCATTCTTCCCCTAGCATATCACTGGTCATGCAGTTTGAACCCCTGATCTTTCATATCACTGGTCAGGTGGTTTAGACCCCCTGATCTTTTCCTCCCTAAAGATAATATAGGCCTCAGTTGTATTTCAGCTCCAGGCCCAGAAAAGCAGCAGAACCAGATAAGTGGCACTGTGGCTGCCTCAGGACCAGCTACACCAATCAGTGGAGACCACAACCCTGAAAAAGCACACCTGAAAAGCTAATGAATATTTTCAAGACCCTCACCTGAGATCTCTCCTAAGATTTCCACCTGCAAGAAGGAGATAAGTATGCTCAGGACAAGGACTTAGTGCACGCTCTCCCTCCAAGGAGCATGCCCATGCCATTCCCCCACTGGCATGTATCCCCCAACCTTAGGGACTCCATGAGACTTGCATCCAGGCAAGCAATGGGCAGTGGCAGCTCATCCCAGGCTTACCACCTCAACCTTTCTCCAAAGTTCCCTTTTCTCTGACTAAAAGCAGCTCAGCCTAAGCTTTCCTGTTGTTTCTTCTATGCCCTTCCTTGTTTCACCAGGGGGTGGCGTGGAACATGGCAGGTGTCTGTGATTTGGCACTGGCAGTGGGCAGCAGTGGAGGTGCTGCTGGCCCCAATGGGCCCCGATGAGATCGGGATGGTGGAGCAGGTGCCAGGCCAAGGTGGGTGTGAAGGGAGGCCCTGGCCAGCATAAAAGGGGAGGGAGGCCCTGGCTGGCAGCCAGCAGCCACTAGGGACCCTACCCAAGCACAAATTTTGTGCACTGGGCCTCTCATATAAGATAATGACCCATTTTAATTCTATGAATTGAATTGTATCTGATGAGAGCAAGTCTCTGGAAGGACATGGGTGAGGTCCCTTTGCCACTGTTTTGATTTGTTCTCTCCTATCTCTCAGGATGCAGCACATTTTATTTTAGTCCTCCATTGAAGATGTGACTGTTTCATGAAAACAATCTATTGAACTGTCTGAATCATATCCTGCCTTTCCTGGAGAATATCAAGAAAGGAATAGATCTAAGAACCATTCTGTAAGACATACTCATCATATAAATTAAGTTTGATAAGTAATGAGCAGCTCGGGGGAAGAATCACACATCTGCCAGTCTTCCTGATTCACCAGAATAGCAATGGCACCCAGGATGGGATGCTGAGCTGGAAGATGAAGAGAGTGGGTAAAGGATGAAGGATGTGCCTTTTTTTTCACATTTTATTTTAGTTCTCCATTGAAGATGTGACAGTTTCATAAAAACAATCTATTGAACTGTCTGAATCATATCCTGCCTTTCCTGGAGAATATCAAGAAAGGAATAGATCTAAGAACCATTCTGTAAGACATACTCATCATATAAATTAAGTTTGATAAGTAATGAGCAGCTCGGGGGAAGAATCACACATCTGCCAGCCTTCCTGATTCACTGGAATGACAATGGCACCCAGGATGGGTGCTGAGCTGGAAGATGAGGGGAGTGGGTGGAGGATGAAAGATGTGGCTCCTCTCCCTGAAACTCTCATGACAGATAAGAGGTTTCTGGTTTAACAAGACACCGCCTCCACCCCCACGATTGATTCTAAACATTATTCCAAGAGACCACCTTAAAGACTGTATTTTCTTAAGTTACATGAGAAATCCTCTATCATTCACTTTTGGGTTTCTTTGGAGTCAAGGAATTTAAGGAGATGATAGATCAAAACCTGCCAAACAATGATTGACAGCTTGTTTCCTCATCTAGTTTCTGAGGAGTAGGGTGGTGTTGTGGGAAGAGCATGGTCCTTGGAGGAGGAGGTGTGCTCTGAGAACTTGGTACACTATGCACTAGACCCAATCAACTTGGACAATCTCAACGCTTGCTGAAACTCAGCTTTCTCATATATGGATTGCCTCAATACAAAGCTGCAAAACAATAGTAATTTTATGTTCTTATTTTTATTTTTCTTCCAATAGTAATTTTAGATTATAATAAAGAGCATTTATTTGAGCAAAAGGAGCTCTAATTCTAGAGACACAGATTCAGGTAACAACCTCAATTGTACTCCACTGAGACAAAGAGGAGGCTACCTTATATGGCACAAGTTTCCCCACAGCTTCTCAATTTGGTCTATTTTATGTAAATGACAAATACAAATCATGCAGTTCTGCTTGGACAGGGCAGGTCTCAGTCCTTGTAGAAAGACAAAACCAGGGTTTCCCTGTAGTGTTGAATATGGTGAAACAAGTGGGCCTTACTAGGGAAGCTGAGAGTTCAGTCTGAGAAGCCCCTGTCAGTAACTGTCTGCTAGACTCATTATTTATAAAATTTGGGCTTTAGGTTGACCATGGGGAGTCCATTTCAGCAGATAGATTCCTTCTTGGGGTTCATATCAGACTAATCTTTCTTCTCTGGGTCTACAAAACTCACAAATATTACTGCTCATCCCTATCTATTTCCTAGTTTGATTACCATTTTAAAATAATTTGATTACTATTTAAAATAATACTACTTTAAAATGATTACATATTCTTGTAATTGTTACCTGTATTACTTAAATTGATAGTGGTGCACCTTTTTTCAAGTTTAGACAATGTCTATTGACTACCTGTTATGAAGAATGAGGAAATTTTCACACTTATACTTACTTTCTCTTCTTTTCTCCTCTCTACCTTCCATTTTTTAAAATTATATTATCCCTAGAGGCCTGGTGCATGAAATTCTTGCATGGGTAGGGTCCCTTGGCCTGGCCAGCGATCAGGTCTGATCTGTGAAGCAACCGGTGGGAGATCAGGGCCCCCACTTGCACCTGCCTTGGGCTGATGCCACCTGATTGCGGGCCCTGCCCCCTGCCATCACCACTGTTCACTGTCTTTGGGGCGACCGGTGGGGTGATTGGGACTCCCACTTGCACCCGCCTTGGCCTGGTGCTGCCTGCTCATCTGCTCCACCATCCTGCCCCAGTACCACTTTCATTGGGACCCATCAGGGCCAGAGGTGCCTCCATTGCTGCTTGCTGCCAGCGCCATGTTGCCGACACCTGCCATGTTCCATGCCACCCCTTGGTGGTCAGTGCATGTCGAACTCCCAGTTGGTCGAACTACTGTCTGTGGGGACAATTTACATATTAGTCTTTTATTATATAGGACTAGAGGCCAGGTGCATGAAATTCATGCATGGGGGGGGTCCCCTCAGCCCAGCCTGCACCCTCTCTAATCCAGGACCCCTTGGGGGATGTCCGACTGCCGGTTTAGGCCCAATCCCACAATCCAAGACTGCTGGCTCCCAACCGCTCACCTACCTGCCTTCCTGATTGCCCCTAACTGCCCCCACTGCTGGCCTGGTACACCCACAACAGCACCCCCTGGCAGCCTGGTCACCCCCAACTGCCGCCCCTGGCAGCCGGGTTGTCCCATGCAGCCTGCATTCAGCCGTTTGGTCACCCCTCACTCAACCCCTGCTGGTCTGTTCCCCCCCATGCAGGCTGCTGTTCAGTCATTTGGTCACCCCTCACTACCCCCCTGCAAGCCTGGTCACCCCACGCAGCCTGTTCGATTGTCCTTTTGGTTGTTTTGGTTGCAAAGGTTGCTTAGGCATATATATAAAAGACAAACATGCAAATTGACCATACCTTCGCTACACCTTAAGCCATGCCCACCAGCCAATCAGAGCAACTCTATGCAAATTAACCCAACCAAGATGGCGGCCAACAGCCATGGAGCTGAAGCAAGCAGGAGGCTTGGTTGCTCCAGTGATGGAGATAAATCGCAGAATAAAAAAAGAAAAAGAAAAAAGGTGAGGCTGGGAGCTTCCATCGCCGAAGGGCTTGGCTAGCCCCTCACCCATACAGGCCAGGAACCCCAGTGGGGTCCCCCCCACCCTAAAGGGGGTGTGGTCAGCCTGAAAACAGCCATCAGCCCCTCACCCAGGCTGGTCAGGCACCCCAGTGGGACCCCCACACTGATCTGGGACACCCTTCAGGGCAAAGCAGCTGGCCCCCACCCATGCACCAGGCCTCTATCTTATATAATAAAAAGGTAATATGCAAATTGACCCTAACAGCAGAGCGACTGGGAATGACTGGTCACTATGACACACACTGACCACCAGGGGGCAGATGCTCAATGCAGGAGCTGTCCCCTGGTGGTCAGTGCACTCCCACAGGGGGAGCTCTGCTCAGTCACAAGCCATGCTGATGGCTGTCAGCACAGCAGTGGTCGTGGGAGTCTCTCCCACCTCCTCAGCAGCGCTAAGGATGTCCAACTCCAGCTTAGGCCTGCTCCCCACTGGCAAGTGGGCATCCCCCGAGGGCTCTCTGGCTGCTAGAGAGATGTCTGACTGCCAGCTTAGGCCCAATCCCACAGGGAGCAGGCCTAAGCCAGCAGGTGGTTATCGCCCAAGGGGTCCCAGACTGCAAGAGGGCACAGGCCGGGCTGAGGAACGCACCCCCCCCCCACCTGAGTGCACAAATTTTTGTGCACCAGGCCTCTAGTGTGTGTGTGTGTATATATATATATATATTCTTGCATCAGCAATGTTTCTAACATTTATATCTGTTCTGTAAGTATAGGTAGTCTTGGCTTGAGTTTATAAGTTGAAAATTTGTTTTTTTATAAATATAACTAACCATAGAACAAAGTATTGGAATTTAATGTTTTTAAGGAATTATTATTTTGTGGGCAGTCTTCTAAGTAAAATATCCCATATATTTCTCATTACATAGATACAGTGATTAGCCCCATTTTACAAATTGGAAAACTAAGGCATATAGAAATTATGTGATTTCCCTAAGACCATTTGGCTAATATGTGATGGAATTAGGATTTGATTTATAGAAGGCATTGCTTATCTACTAGTCTATGTTGTATAATTCAATATGTTTCCTCAAAATACTGGTAATCCTTAGTTACATTGCCCTTACTTATGAATTATGGTCTAGGTTAGCATGTGGCTTTCCTCTAAAATTGGTTAGTTTTACAAGTCTTCATATATTTGAAAATCATAGTTATGTAAAATGTTAATTACTGATGAGTTTCAATAGTTTAAAACAATTAATTGGAGTAATTTTAATTCTAGAAGAGACCTCAAAGGCCATTTCATATAATTCCTTCTTTTTCAAATGAAAATACTGAAGTTCAAATAGATTACATGACTTAGATAAGTTCTTGCTTAGATGTTTAGTTAGTGCCCAAGGAGAAGGGGAAGGGGATGAAGAGAGTCAGAATACAGAAACAATTTTTTTCTTTCCTATCATACTCATTTAATCTTGATTAATCTACTGTAGGAGAGAAAACTAGTTTCCCACACTCGCCCACGTATATTCTTTTTCACTCCCATTACTGAGAAATGAAAAAATGAAGATGGGCAGAGGTTGCATACTGAAGTTCAAGTTTCCCCAAATAGTCTAGAATTTAAATTTTATTTCTTATAATCTTTCCACTACTGGAGGCAGCTCTGAATTTATACATATTTTAGATTCTAAAAAATTGTTAGCTGTTTTGTGTAACTTGGAATTTATTAGGGTATTCAAGGGAGAGTAGATTTCCTAAGAAGTGCACAAAATTCTGGTGAGTTAATCAGGCTAGTAACAATTATAAAAAAGGAAATGACTGGATTGGAAAAATGGCAGAGGTATAAACGGACGTGTCCTGTGCCTTGTCCTGGAGCAGATAAGGGTGAGCAGCTGAAACGGGTAACATACAGCCCGAATAGGCAGAGGATTTTCAGCTGAGAGACTGTCTGCAGCTAGGAAAGACCGAGAACCCCCAGGAAAAAAAGGACAGTTGGAGACTGCAGCTGAAACCTCTCTCGGTGCACCAGCTAAGCAGCGGAGACTGCGCCATCTTGGATGGTTGTCGCCGGCATCCAGAGATCAGCTACTAACCTGGAAACAAGGGATCTCAAGCAGCGTGACT
>NW_006297755.1:12771-13208 GCF_000327345.1 Myotis davidii | reverse complement strand
GCGAGGGGAGAAGGGGCCCCACAGGGCTGCTGGCAGAAGGGAATGCTAAAAATAAGCCCATAGCCGGACTGGATGTAAAAAAGCAGCCTTGGGCTTTGCCAGTGTGCCAGCTACTTGGTGCCAGGGGCGAGTGGGCGCGTGGAGAGTGTGCGTGGACCTGGAAGGTGGAAGCTTGTTACAGTTCCCCTAGATCCGTGCATTTGATTATTAAACCCAGTGCGTGGGATTCCCCAGTTGGGGTCATTCGCAGAGCCTGTAGGGGAAAGTTCTTTTGGGGGAGCCTGGGAAACAGTGGGCAGTAACAATTAAAGAACCAGCTCTGGGCAGTGGTCTTTCCCAAATCAGTTCCAAATACCATAGAGAAAAAAAAAAACCCTACTGATAGAGAGGACTTATAGCCTCAGAGGTCAATCCAGACACACTGCCCCCCAGAGGCA
>NW_006297755.1:11082-11937 GCF_000327345.1 Myotis davidii | reverse complement strand
TATTTAAGTGAAAAAGCTTATTGAGGGATATCGAAGAGTAACAATTTTAAGGACTATGGGCATGGGTTGTCAATTAAAAACCAGAATTGAAGTGAATTTTATGAAACATTCTAAATTGATTTCTATTTGTCTTGGTGTGTCTGTGTGTGTGTTTTAGGCCAGACCTGTTTGATTGGAATAGTGTGGTTTGCCAGCAGTCAGCTGCACAAAGCCTGGAACATGCATTCAACATCGCAAAACATCAGTTAGGCATAGAGAAACTTCTGGATCCTGAAGGTTGGTATATTTCTGGAATACTGCTGTTTTCAATATCATTTAATGTTTATTGCCATAGACTTAACATTTCCACAAACTAGGCCCAAAGTAGAAACTATGCATCGAATGTTTTTCTGTAGTCCAGATGTATTTTAAAAAGTTCTATATTCTTGCAATATATCATGAATTGTTCTATGTGATTTTGGTTCTCAAAATACCAATATCTAAAACTAAAGTGTAAAATTTTGGGGAAAAATAAATGCCTTTGAAATGTATATGCCTCATGGATGAGGCATACTACATTCAGAGTACATTGACTCCAAATAATTATAAAAAGTTCATGTTTTGCTTATTCTACCAAGAGATTTGATACCTTAATCATCTATAATTAATTAGCCACTCTTGCCAATTTCATTCATATACTCCATAAAAGGCAACATAGTTTACTGTTTAAATCAGGAAGTCTGTTCCTGGCACTGCTTCTACTATAATTTGTCACTCTGGGGGAAACCCTCCATTGGATGGTTATTATTTTCTGCTGCTTTAGTTGATAGGCAACACTGTATTTATATTTTTACTAGGGACCCAGTGCAAGGATTC
>NW_006297755.1:10309-10980 GCF_000327345.1 Myotis davidii | reverse complement strand
ATTCATGCACATTGAAAGGAAATCAGGAGCCTGCACCTACTTGCCTGGGGAGTTTCTATGTCCCCATGAGCTGCCGGGAAGTTGCATAGGGAGTCTGTCCTCCTCCCCACAGCTTCCTGAAAATATATTTCCAAATGTCCCTTCTGTGGCCAGGGTTGTGCCTTGCCAGCCGGGAGGTCCCCAATGGACACCTTGGGCCATGCTGGATGCTTCCCACTGCTCAGAGCTGGGTAAGAGATGCTCTGAGGTGAACAATACAAAGTTGGGGATCTTGCGGGGGGGTGCTCTGTTGCCCACGCCCCCCCTTCAGATCCATCTCTCTTTGACTTTTACCCCTATTGTCAGTTGCCACATTGTGACTACTGTTATATTGCTGCCTTCCTCTGTAGCTCCGAGGCAATTGATAAGGGATGAGATTTGATCTCAGTGCCCGAGGCAGAGTTCCAGGAGCCCAGCGGTGATATCAGGCTCATCCTGGTTACTCCTAGTGTCTGTGCTTCAACCTTTCTTCAGAGATTGTAACTGCAGGCTTATAGGGTACTAGAGATGTAGCAGTACACTAAGTGGCAGGCAGCTGGGGAGGAGCCTGAGCAGGGGCTGGGTGCTGCACTTCTCCTGTTCACCCGACCCTGCTGCGCCTACTGCTTCTGCTCAGTAGTGCTGCTGCAAGA
>NW_006297755.1:4555-9107 GCF_000327345.1 Myotis davidii | reverse complement strand
ACTATTATATATACTAGAGGCCCAGCATGTGATTGAAATCGTGTGGGGAGGCACCCTGTGGGGGGCCAATACCCCCACCTGACCTACTTAGTGCTGGCTGGCCACAGCATTGTGTCCGCTGGAGTGGGGGCGTGCTCCCAGCCGTGCAGTGGCTGCTCTGAGCTCTCCCCTGGCCACTGCATTGTGTCTGCTGGGGTGCGGGCAGGTGCTCCTGTGTGTTATGTCTCCACTGTGGCCCACCCCCAGCCCCAGCCTCCCCGAGGCCGCTGGGGTGGGGCAGCATGCAGTCCCTGCCCATCTGCGTGCACAGCTCCTCCTGAGCGGTCCTGACACTTGGCTAATTAGCATATTCCCTGTTTAGATAGATAGATAGATAGATAGATAGATAGATAGATAGATAGATAGATAGATTATATTCCATTTAAGTAAATTTCATCCTTATCTCAGGTGCTACATGATCATACCCTCCAGACACAAGGATTAGAGGGATAGTGATTTCTGACTTTTTTTTTCTGTACTCTGAAGCACTTTTTGTTTGTTTGCTGAACTCTTTGAAATTGTAGACTCTATTCTCACTTTCTTGAGGCTTTGCCACACTCTAAAACCAGAAGTTGAAGAAACAGTGTAAGTGGGATTGATATCTGTGGTATGATCCAAGCTGATATCTGGTTAGGGTTACATAATTCACTGGTCTTTGGAATATTGATCTCCTCATTTCCAAATAAGGAGATCCTTGTGTGGTGGTGAAAAGGTCAGAAATAACTCAGAGGATAGCCTTTCACTAGTGAATTTATCACCCACCAGAATCAAATCCTCAATCCTGCAGAGCCAGAAACCTGATTGCCACATCTTATTCCAAGTAGATCTATTTGGTGGTGGCATTGAGGGGTGGGGAGTTCACTTTAAAAGAGCTCAAAAAATGATATATCAATCAAAATGGAAATTCAGTAATTTAAAATGAGGTATTTAACTATCTCAAGGACTAGAATATTCATATCTAACTGATCAATATATTGCTCTTGGTAAGCACCTGTACCTGAGAAGGTAAAGTAAAATAATGCAAATGTGTTTCTGAAGTTGGAATCAGATTAAATTCATAAGAAATGTTTCTTCTCCTTTAGATAGTGCATAGCTGAGCCATGACTCCTGTAACCTCTTTTGTTACTTCAGTAGGTGAAGCCCCAAGTTTAGCTCTGATGCAGAAATTGTATCAGTCATATTTCCTTGTTTTGAAGGATGGGAGAGGGTTATCTTATTGTTTACTTCTAATATTGATTTACAAGTTTTTTTATACTCCATTGAGGTAGAGAGAGCAAATGTAATAAGAATATGTACTCCAAACCCTGAGGATAAGAGCTGCAGTATATGAATTTGAAGGATAAGCCTATTCACAGTTGTTTTTTTTTTTTGGCTTTTAATTAAATCTACATGTGGTAGTCAGTTTCCCTTATCTGGAATATATGCTATAGTTATTCTTGTGTGTGTCCTATCTTTTATAAAATAATAAGAGTAGCTTTAAAATAGATATTTTTCTCATTAAATAATAAAATGGCTATTGACCTCTAAGTCACCCTTTGAATCAATGAAGTAGGGGTAGATAGATGGGTTGTCCACATCAAAATCAGAAGGTATAGATTGATGAGCCTGTAATAAGAAAAGGGCAGTTGCATAAACAATGTATTTTATAGCATAAAATAGCCTGACATACCCAATTCCGTATTTTCCTAAATGGAAGTATATGTTGGAATGCACATCATGTAGACCTATAGGAATGCTATTATGATAGCTCCAACTTGTCAATTAAAAGTCAACCAAATATAATATGAAATGCAAGCTGGTTCATAGAGATGAAACCACTAGTTATAGTTCCATTTTGCTAATAAACTCTTCCATCTGAAAACCCTTTCTATTTATGGATGCCCTACCAATTCAAAGCATATTCTATCTCCTAAAATGGTTTATTAAAATTTTTTATGGCTGGCAATAAGACGGAGATTCAACATAAATTTTATATTTTAGATATATATCAGTTTTTGCCAGTATGTTAGCGATATACCCAAATATTCATTTAAAAATTATTATTCAGTATTTTTCAAGTGTTGATACCAATGATAGATAATTAAAAGAAAACATATGAACTATATCATAAGGGTTCTTATTTACTAAGACAGAATAGCAAATAGCTCCTAAGACTTAGAACATTCTCTGCAGTGTATCTAAGAGGGGAGATTCATATATTTACCTCATGCCTTATGTGGTAATTATCATTGAGAAGTTCATATTTTTATTTAACTAAATATTGATTCTTTAGCTTATGCATGACAATGTTAGCTATTCTCCAAAGCCATTTTTACCTTATATCTAATATGCCCCTTAAGAGGTTAATGAAATACTTTGCTTTATGTTCGTGGAGAATTTTATTATGAGGGGATTGAAGTTACATTTAGCTTAAGAAATACTTCCAAAAAAAAGTTTTTAGAATTTTAAATATATGCTTTGTTAATTGGATTGTTTTATAAATAAAAAAAGTCATTAAAATATAATTTGGAGGTTTTCATGTCTTGCATATACCAACTTTGTTATACTTCAGCATATATCTTATTGTGAATCAGATAATTCACTTTCTACCACAATTTCCCTAAAAGACATGTTTGGTATGTACATTGTTGCTTTTATATTCATTGTTTACTACCCTAAGTTTCAAACAAATTGGTTTGTTTGCCAATCCACACAACACTTTCTGCATTAAGAGAATGTTTTGTCAGATTTTCCTTGTGAACAACAAAGTGAAGATGTTCTTTTTTAAAGAATAAAAATATGGGTGATAAAAAATTGTTCATGTTGTAGATGCCTTTTACATATGTATTACTGTAGTACATCATTTCCATTAGGGATAAACAATATAATGTAGAAAGCCCTAACTTTTTAACCAGGGTAACTTTAGAATGAAAAATTAATGATGAGAGTCAAATTTGATGAACACTCGGGCTTGTGAGAAATATTTGTAACCTCAAAATGACATTTAAAAACCAATTAGCTTGGCTTTAATCCACTTCATTTGAACTTCATGACAATGGTGACACAGTTGCTATTTTCTGCTCAGCTAATTCCAGCATCACTCTTCAGTTGGTTTTAGAGTCTACTTTTCTAAGAATTAGCTCTGCCATTTGGAAAGTTTTACTCCTGACATGATCTCAGACTACACTTTGTATGCATGCAATTCATTAGTCTTTAAAAATAGATTCAAAGGCAAATATATAGCATTTGCTATAAAACAGAAGATTGTCTTTAAATCCTCTTATTTGGGTTTGATAGAAATTGTGACAACAAGTGGTATTTTTTTTTCTTCTGTCTGTGTCCCAACCATCAGATTTTGGTACCCTAAAAACAGGGGCCTTTAATAAGTAATTACAGATTAAAAATAGCGACTGAGTAAGTGGACGTTGCACGGACATGCCCTCAGGAACAAATTGATATTACAACTAAAATACAGAAAAACTACCCGAATAATCAAGGGAAGACTCCCAGGAGAGGACCCTGATAACAGAGGACAGAAAGTGGAGACCGCATAGAGACTGGTAGAAGGGACCTGGAGGTGCAAAGGGACTGGCCAGGCGCTGACAAACAGCAGCTGAGGTTCTGGAGAGATATCCCAGCTGTGGGGGTTGCCACTGAGAACTCTAGGGTCTAATCCCCAAACTGGGCCCTCCAATAGAGAGCACCAGAACTGATAAGGGTACCCCCATAACATCTGGCTGTGAAAAGCAGCAGGGTTGCTGTATGCCAGGGACAGGTGCCTGGAAATTCAGGCACCCTCTTAAAGGGCCAACACACAAAATTCTCTGTGGAGCCACCCACCTTGTGCTCTAGCAGAGGGAAGACAGAGTGGACTGGAGCTGTGCGAATAGAAGCCAGGATAGGGCACTCTGTGGTTAGAGCTCAGAAGGCATTACCCCAGTTTTCTGTGCTGGGTCCATCTCTCATGCAGCAGAAGACATCTTTCCCACACAGAAATTTGGTATACATGAGGCCTTGCCTGGGGGGAAGACAGTGGACCCATCCTGTTGGAAAAAACTTTGCCCCATGGGTACGGAGTTCCTGAGGCCACTTAAGAGATGAAAAGTAACAAATAGCCTCAAGGCAGAACTCTCTCCACAGCTGAGGACAATTGTCTGAGGGCAATTCAAGTTGTAATCTTATGTCTGTAGGCAGAGGCATCTCTGGAGGCTTTGAGTCTTTGTCTGATCGATCCAGTCAGAAACAGCATTTGACACTGTCTTGCACTAAATATTGAGAAGCATAGCAGATCTACCTAATACACATTCACAAACCCAAACAAGCAACCAAATAAGGAGACAAAAAAACAACCCCCAAAGAAAGAACAAGAGAATTCTCCAGAAGAAGAGAGAAATGGAATGGAGATAAGAAATTTATCTGAAACAGCATTCAGAGTAATGATGGTAAATATGCTCAACAGCATGAAAAAAAAGATATAACAACTATGAAAACAAAAATAAAGAATGACATAGCACAAATGAAAGAATCAGAAGGA
>NW_006297755.1:0-1779 GCF_000327345.1 Myotis davidii | reverse complement strand
GAAGTCCTAGCCACATCATTCAGACAAGGAAAAAGAAAAGGCATCCAAATTGGAAAGTAGAAAGTAAAACTCTTATTCACAGATGACATGATATTGTACATAGAAAACCCTAAAGACGCCACCAAAAAACTACTAGATTCAATAAATTAATTTGCAATGTAGCAGGATACAAAATCAACACCAAAAAATTGATGGCTTTTTTATACACTAAGAGTGACTTCTCAGAAGGAGAAACGAAACAAACAATTCCATTTACCATTACAAAAAAAAAATTAAGATACTTAGGAATAAACTTAACTAAGGAGGCAAAAAACTTCTACTCAGAAAACTACAGGACATTGAAGAAGATATAAACAAGTAGAAGAATATACTGCATTCATGGATTGGCAGAATCACCATCATTAAAATGTCCGTAGTACCCAAGGCAATCTACTGATTCAATGCAATCCCTATTAAAATACCAATGGCATATTTCACAGACCTAGAACAAATACTCCAAAAATTTACATGGAACCAAAAAAGACCCACAATAGCTACAGCAATCTTGAGAAAGGAAAAGTTGGAGGAATCACAATACAAGATTTCAAGTTATACTACAAAACCATTGTAATCAAAATAGCATGGTCCTGGTACAAGAATAGGCATATAAAAAAATGGAACAGAACAGAGACCCCAGAAATAGACCCAAGTCATTATGATTAATAAATTTTTGATAGAGGAGGCAAAAGCATACAATGGAGTCAAGACAGTCTCTACAATAAATAGTGTTGGGAAAATTGTACAGATATTTGCAAAAAAATGAAACTTGACCACCAACTTATACCATACACAAGAATATACTCAAAATGGATAAAAGACTTAAATTTAAACCATGAAACCATAAAAATCTTAGAAGAAACAATAGGCAGCAAAATCTCCGACATCTTTCATAGCAATGTTTACTGATAAATCTCCTAGGACAGTGATAGCAAACCTATGACACGCGTGTCAGAGGTGACATGTGACTCATTTTTTTGGTTGATTTTTCTTTGTTAAATGGCATTTAAATATATAAAATAAATATCAAAAATATAAGTCTTTGTTTTACTATGGCTGCAAATATCAAAAAATTTCTATATGTGACACAGCACCAGAGTTAAGTTAGGGTTTTTCAAAATGCTGACACGCCGAGCTCAAAAGGTTCACCATCACTGTCCTAGGACAAAGAAAACTAATGAGAAAATAAACAAATTGAACCACATCAAAATAAAAAGCTGCACAGCAAAAGAAGCCATCAACAAAATAAAAGGAAGGATGGCCCCGTATGGGAGACCACATTTGCCATTGATCCATCTGATAAAGGGTTAATATCCAAAATATAGAAGGAACTCATACAACTTAACAAAAGGGAGACAGTCTAATTTAAAAAAAATGGGCAAAGGACCTAAAATAGACACTCTCCAAAGTAGACAAACAGATGGCCAAGAGACATATGAAAAAATGCTCAAAGTCACTGATCACCAGAGATGCAAATCAAAATGACGATGAGGTATCATCTCACACCTGTCAGAATGGCTACCATTAACAAATTAAATATTGATAAATGCCAGCTAGGATGTGGAGGAAAGGGAGCCCTAGTACACTGCTGCTGGGAATGCAGCCTGGTACAGCAATTATGGAAAACAGTATGGTGTTTCCTCAAAAAAATGAAATATGGAACTGCCATTTGACCAATGATCCCACTTATCAGAATGTATCTTATGAAAACCAAAACACCAATCAGAAAGAATGTAGGCACCC
>NW_006297754.1:2720978-2721198 GCF_000327345.1 Myotis davidii | reverse complement strand
AACAGAAACACATCAGGCTAGAAAGGAATGGAAAGAGGTTTACAAAGTGTTGCAAAGCAAGGGATGGAATTCAAGAATACTCTATCCAGCCAGGCTATCATTCAAAACTGAAGGTGAAATCAGGAGCTTCACAGACAAAAGAAGCTAAGGGAGTTTATTGCCACCAAGCCAGCCATACAAAAAATGCTAAAGGGACTGCCATAAAAAGAATAAAAAGGGC
>NW_006297754.1:2699812-2717708 GCF_000327345.1 Myotis davidii | reverse complement strand
TGGATTAGAAAACTGTGGTATACCTACACAATGAAATACTATTCTGTGGTAAAAAAGGAGAAATTATTGCCATTTGCAACAGCATGAATGGAGCTGGAGAGCATTATGCTAAGTGAAATAAGCCAGTCAGAGAAAGATAATACCACATGATCTCACTCATTTGTGGAATATAGAGAACAACATAAACTGATGAACAGGGACAGATCCAAAGACAGAGAAACAGCGATCAGACTATCAGTACCCAGAGGGAAAGTAGGGGAGGGATGGGGTGAGGGAGAGAGATCAACCAAAGGACTTCTATGCATGCATATAAGCCAAACCAATGGACACGGACAATAAGGGGATGAGAGCATGGGGGGGGGGGGGCGGGGAGGTTGGGGGTTAATGGGAAATGACACATTTGTAATACCTTAACCAATAAAGAAATTTTAAAAAAATGGTTTGTGAAATTTTAAAAAAATGTCCTAAAATAACCTTTTTGATAATAAAAATATATTGATACATTAGCCATGACTTTTTTTTCTTTTACAGTTGATATTTAATACTATTATATACGAGATGTCTGGTGCATGAGATTTTTAATCAATAAAAGAAAAAAAACTTACATAAATTTAAAATAAATAAATAAAATAAATAAATTTTAAGAAAGGCTCATACATTTTGTTTGGGGGCTCCTCAGGTGTCATATTTTCAGGCTAGCCTATATACTATCTTCAAGAATATTCTAAAATCTTGGTTGCTTTACTTCCCTACTTTTAATAGCTTTCACCTCCTTTTCCCATGCTCTGACAAAGGTGAAATAGTTCTTCGGCCCTATCCCTCCTCAGAGGTATTTATCCTTTAGAATTCCATTCATCTGTCTGCCTTACCAGCTCTTTTCTCTAATGTCCTAAAAATGTTATAATTGTGTAGATTATCTGGAATTTTCTTGTTAAGAAGAGAATAAATTTTGTGGATTTTTCCATCCATAGTAAAAGGAAGACACAAACAAATTTTCTTTAAAAATAAAATTATACTCAATATTATGTATTAAATTTAAATCAAGCTTATCATCTTAGTAATTTTCATTTTCTCATGTATTAAGAAGTTGAAGAGACTAGCAATAAAATTTAAACATTTGCATGTTCATAAGTATTCTCCCATCAGCACCTTCAATTTACTAATAATATTAATAGATGATGTATCTAAAGTGCTTACAACTTGCAATACACTGTTTATGTTGCATTAACTATAGATACATTACCTCTTACAGATCTGAAAAACTTCCTATTATCCTCACTAGATATATGAGAAACTGTGACTTAGAGTTATCTAAGCTCTTGATATATCTAAGTTCTATAAAGCTCTTGCCTATATAGTCATTAAATGGCAGAGCTGGAATCTAAACCTGGGTAGTCTATCTCCAGACTCTAAGTATAAAGTAAAAAAAAAAAAAAATGTGCTAGCTTACAGAGGAAGAATTTGGAAAAGTAGGTCTTTGATTTATATTTAAATAGTATTGATATCGAGACACATTCATTCAAGTCATACCAATGTAAGATCTGAGGATTTTAACTTCATGGAAAGAGGAAGAAAGGTGTTGTAAGAGAGATTTCTCTTTAATTAATGTTTTGGTACTTCATCTTATTACCCTTTATTTTGATTCATTAATAGAACTAATCAAGTCTTTTAACTACCAAAGATGGCCAAATATGTTTTTCTTTTTTAAAGCAGTGACTTTCAGATGTTTTTGTCCAATAAATTAAGGCATACCTGTTTACTCATGATCCTTCTCTAAATCAGTAAGTGTCCTATCTAATAAAATGGTAATATGCAAATTAACCATCACTCCATGACAAAGATGGCCACACCCATAGCCATAAAGATGGCGGCACCCATAGCCACAAAGATGGCAGCCTTGGCTGGAGCCATGGAGCCGACAGAGCAGGTGGCCAAATCTTTATTGCAGCGTCTCCCAGTTGTTACAAAACATCCCTCCCACATCATCTTCTTTCGTAACTTTAATACAAGGTTGATAATTATCTTTTATATATATATATATTCATCAGAAAGCCTGGCCTCATCATTTCTCAAGTTCCACATTGCCCAAACTTTGATCTTCACTTCATTTCAATTCGTCTTGTTACAGGATTCCAGGGCAGGAGGAATAGGGGAAAACGGAGACAGGAAAATTAAAACAAGGCCAAACAGTGCGAGTAATCCGAATGAGTGTCATATTTGAGCAACCTAACTCCTGTTAGAAAAAGGACCTGAGAGGAGGGATTTAGGAATCACGAAGCCATCGTGACCTGCTCGGTCTCTGGAACTGCTGTCAAACACAGGCAGTCCGAGACCCGCCCAAACACCACCTGAGCTAAACCTGAGAAGCAAGGTATTTTCAAGGCCCAAAGTTAATGGGGGTAAGGAGGCAGGGGGGCAAAGCAAGCAGAACAGCCAACTCAACCAAAGATGCAGGAGCCTAAGATAACGCAGAGAAATGTCCCGGCCACCGATGCCCTCCCACAGGCGTGGTGCCCACACCCAGCTGGGGGGAGGGGGTGTGTACATTCGGAATTGAAGGCCACCAGCAGGAGGGAAAGTTGAGGCATGCCTAAGGATTTTTTGTACATGTCCCACAGTCGAGAAGCAGAGTAGAATCAAGAAGCGAAGTCTTACCTCAGCACTGAGGTGTTTAAAAGTATCTAAAAATAGCAGTTGCATCGCAGAGTTCACTACCATGTTTGCCATGACGGGAGGCATGCGGAGGACTTCTGGGGCAGCCCTATAACCTCGGGGGCCACAGCAGCTTTTGAGAGGGAGAGACTGCAGGACTTATGGTGTTCAAGGAGCTAGCGCTGCAAACCTTGGCCTATCCGGAAGCTTGGTGCTGCTGGAAGTTGCTGGCCCCACCTTCTTCAGTGTGGTGGAGAAATGATGAGAGAGGAGAGGCGGATATGGTGGCTCCCGTGGTCCAAATCCTGTTGTCTCTGTTACCTAGCCTCTGTGCCCTCCAGGACAGCCTCAGTGCCAGTGCAGACGAGGCTTTGGGAAGGGTGATGGTGAGGAGAATGCTTCCAACTCTGGATACCCAGTGAAACCGCTGTCAAGGGCCTTTCTATGGCTGGCAGGAAAACACAGCAATGAGGAAAGAATAATGTCTCAAAACGAAGAGTTGGGTTTTTTTTGGTTTGTTTTTTTGTTTTTTCCCTCATCAGAAAAATGTGAATATTATCTAAACCACAGACTTTGCAAGAATTAATTGAAATAAAATTCCAGAAATTGTATAACAGCCAGGCTGAAGTGGATAGGTTTGTTGAGCGTGAGAGTGGTCCTGTGCAGGAAAGGTTGCAGGTTCAATTCCAGGTCAGGGAACATACTTGGCACATACCTGGGTTTCAAGTTGGATCCCTGGTCAGGGCTCCCAAGCAAAGCAATTGAAGGGATGTTTCTTACATTGATGTTTCTCTCTCTCTATCCCTCTCCCTTCCACTGTCTCTAAAAATCAATGGAAAATGAATCAATGCCATATCTACAAACGTGGATAATCTAAAAATAAAAAAAAAGAAGTGGGGGGGGCCCTAACCAGTTTGGCTCAGTCCTGCAGACTAAAGAGTCCCATGTTAAAAAAAAAAAAAAAAAGAGTCCCATGTTCGATTCTGGTCAAGGGCATGTACCTTGGTTGCAGGCACATCCCTAGTTGGGGGTGTGCAGGAGGCAGCTGATTGATATTTCTCTCTCATCAATGTTTCTAACTCTTTATTCCTCTCCCTTCCTCTCTGTGAAAAAAATCAATAAGATATATTTAGAAAAAAACAAAAACAGGGTAAAAGAGGTTGAATATGTACAGTATAATTTAAAGCATGAAAAATAATATAACTTTTTAGGGACATATATGTTATCTATACTGATAAAAGGGTAATATGCTAATTAGACCAGACATCTTTCAGACATCCATCTGGATGTCCTTCTGGACAAAGCCACAGTGGCGAGGGCTGAGGCAAAGGCCATTAGGGGCAATCAGGCCAGCAGTGGAGGGCACTTAGGGGCAACCAGGTCAGCAGGGGAGCAGTTGGGCATCGATCAGGCTGGTAGGGGAGTGTTTAGGGGGTGATCAGGCTGGCAGGGAGGCAAACGGTTGGGAGCTAGCAGTCCCAGATTGTGAGAGGGATATCCCAGATTGGAGAGGGTGCAGGTTCGGCTGAGGGACACCCCCCTCATGCACAAATTTCATGCACTGGGCCTCTAGTATATATATCATATAATCTTCTAGAAAAAAAATAATCCTCTTTCTGTATGATGTATCATTCTGCCCTATTGTAATTCATTTTAAAAATGTTGATTATAAAACATTAAGTTTATTTCAGTTTTTATTGAGGAGTAATTGACATATAATATTAAGTTTAAGGTGTACAACATGTTGATTTGATACATTTATATATTGCAATTATGATTGTCACCATAACATTAGCTGGCACCTCTATTATATCACATAATTATTATTTTGCATGTGTGGTGAGAACAATTAAGATATAGACTTAACAACTTTGAGGTTTCTAATGCTGAACTGTTGACTATAATTACTTTGCTGTGTACTAGATCTCTGGGACTTATTTAACTAATAGGTTCAAGTTTATACCCTAAAACAACATCTTTCCAATTCCTCACCCACCAGTTCCTGACAACCACCATTCTATTATCTCTTCTTATAAGGCTGACTTTTTCAGATTTTATAAGTAAGTAATATCTTTCTTTATCTGATATCTCACTTAGCGTAATGCCTTCAAAATCTATCTTTGTTGCCAGCAATGGCAGATTTTCCTTCTTTCTCATTCGTGTGTGTGTATGTGTGTGTGTGTGTGTGACATATTCTTTATCCATTCACCCATTGATGGACAGTTAAGTTGTTTTCATATCTGACTATGGTGCTGCAATGAACATGGGAGTACAGATATCTTTTAAATATACTTTTTAAATTTCTTTAACTATATACCCAGAAGTGGGATTGCTGAACCAGAAAGTAGTTCTATTTATAATTTTTCAAGGAACCTCCATACTGTTTTTCATAGTGACTTTACCAATTTACATTCTCACCAACAATGTACAAAGTTTCCTTTTTTTCCATGTCTAGTTAATGCATATTATCTCTGGTTTTCTTTTTTTATTTTAAATTTTATTTTTCAATTAAAGTTTATATTCAATATTATTTTGTTTTAGTTTCAGGTGTACAGCTTGATGATTATCATTCTAACAGGTGTGAAATATCTCATTGTGGTTTCAGTGTGCATTACCCTATTGATTAGGGATGTTGAGCATCTTTTTATGAACCTGTTGGCCATTTGTATGTCTTTGGAAAAATGCCTCTTTGGTTCCTCTGCCCATTTTAAAATCAGATTAATTGGTATGGTTTTTGTTGTTGTTGTTGCTGCTATAAAGTTGTATGAGCTGTATATTGAATATTAACCCTTTATTCAATATACAGTTAGCAAATACTTTCTCCCATTTTATGGTTGCCTTTTCATTTTGTTGATTGTATCTATTGATCTGCAGAAGTTTTTTTAGTTTGAATCAGTCCTACTTGTTTAGTTTTGCTTTTGTTTTTTGTGCTTTTGGCATCACATAAAAAAAATCATGCTAAGACCAAAGTCAAGGTCTTTCTATTTTTCTTCTAGGTCTTTTATGGTATTAGAATTTATCTTTAAGCCTTTAATCCACCTTGAGTTAATTTTTTTAAGGGGTGTAAGTTAGGGATTTAATTTCATTTTTTCTCCATGTGCCTGTGTAGTATTCCAAATACCCTTTGTTGAAGAGATTTTTCTTTCCCCATTGAGTGTTCATGGCTCCCTTGTCTGTTTCATTTTATGTTTATACTAGAGGTCCGGTGCATGAAAATTCATGCACTGGAGGTGGGGTCCCTCAGCCCGGCCTGCCCCCTCTCACAATCCGGGAGCCCTCAGGGGCAGGAGGTGACCCAGTGATCAGGGGAAGGTGACATTACCATCACACCTCTGATGCTGCCACTGCCAGCAGTGCAAACCTCAGCCGGCCCTGGTTACCTGAGCCTCAGGCGGCTCTGGGCAGCTGAGTAGCTGCCATCTGAGGCTTGTCTGCACCTCAGGCCAGCCCTGGGTGGCTGGGAAGCCTACATCCGAGGCTTGCCTGTGCCTCGGGCTGGCCCTGGGTGGCTGGGCGATGAGGGGACTGGAGGACTCTGGAGGCAGGCGCACAGCAAGGCTGGGCCTGCCTGGGGGTGAGCCTTGCCTTGCCATGCCATCTGCTTCCATGGTGGGGCTGAGGGGATTGGGTGCTGCCATCTTTGAAGGCGTGGCAGTCAATTAGCATATTCCCTCCTTATTAGATAGGATATATATGGAGAGAAATGAAAGAGAGAGAGAGAGAGAGAGAGAGAGAGATAACTTTAATATATAGGGTGCATACATATATTAATACTTTAAATATTACTAAAGAGTATGGGGCAGTCAATTAGCATATTTGCCCCTTATTGGCTGTGGGCACCACCATCTTTGAAGGCAGGACAGTCAATTAGCATATCCCCTCCTTATTGGCTATGGACACTGCCATCTTTGAAACAGTGTGAGGGTCAATTAGCATATTCCCTCTTTATTAGATATGATTAGTAATATCATATTACTACCTTTCATAAACTACCTCACATATAGTCTGTAGATAATAATTATCTTTCCTCTAATATTACCTCCCTTAATAACATGTTATTAATGTTACACAATTTATCAGCTTAGCTAATTTAGATGTTCTGACAAGAAAGACAGGTACATTTTTGCTCAGTTATTTGTCCATCATTGTATCCTTCTCTCCAAAATCTTCCTGCAACTTCTATTTACATTGCTAATCATATAGGAAAAATTATGACTCTTCCTGTGTAAAGTGACTATTTTTTTGGTTAAAAGTAAGGTGTACAAAATTTTGTGGCCAACTATGATTTGTTTGTATCATTGAGAAATATACTCTATTATAAAAACTGTTTAGCCATCAAATGTCTGATTTATATTTTGCTTAGCTACTCTTAAAGATAAATTTCACAGAATATAGTTTACTATAACTTTATAAAATTTTAGTGATCCATACTTATGTGTGACCTTCAATAATATGCTAATTTATTTAAATGAGCTTCACTAATTAAGAATATTTAAAATAGGAGTGCACTTAAATTACTCTTGCCAATTATCTATATAAGAAATTATTGAAATGATCAATTACCATAATCAACAATCATTACTGAAATAAGATAATAAGCATCTTTAAAATACTTGCTGTCTGAATTTTTTGAATGTTTTCCTTTGGAGATTTAAATTTTTTCCCTAAGCATTTCTCTATAGAATATTATGGACCATAAAGTCTATACCATAACACAAACCAAATATTTTGCGAATTTTACTAGTGTTTTTCAGGTAAAAATGACAAATATGTTAGAAAGAAGTACATGCATTTTCTTAAGTATGAATTTTATCCTAAATGCTTCAACAATAGAAATGAAAGAATGTCAGGGATCCTGGTCCCATTCCCTCTTTGTAGATAATTCTCATAAGTAAAGGCAGATTGTTGGGGATTTTTTTTTTTATTGAAGCTCTTCAGGGACTCAAATTTTATGAACTATGTCACTAGCCACTTAGCTGTTTGTCCCTTATTAACTCGAGATTTCTTTTTTCTGAATATCCACTGGAATCTTTCTCATTTTCAATGAATCAAGTCTTCTTACTCAGACTATGATAGTAAGCAATCTTTCAGCTGGATCCCAGCAGCAAGCTAACCTACTGGTCCAAGTGTCTGCACCCTGGTGGTCAGTGCACATCATAGTGAATGGTTGACCAGTCGACTACCTGCCCCTGGTGGTCAGTGTACATCATAGTGAGCGGTTGAGTGGCCTTAGCATATCAATAGTATATAGCTTTGATTGGCTGAACAGCCGACCAGGTGACTGGAAGACTTAGCATATTGGGCTTTTATTATACAGGATAGTAAGAGCTGGAAGAGTTCATATCTAACCCTTCTTTGAATTTATTAGTTTCTTCCTCATCCTTCATTCATCCTCTATCTCCAGTAAGCAAGTATTGTTATGTTTTAATATTATATTTTTTTATTAATTTCCATTTATGTTTATAATGATGTTTTCTAATAAGAGAGAAACACTATGTTAAGGAAAATGATACTCTAAGACTAATAATCTACTTCCATCTTTCCAACACTATGTGCTCTCTTCATCCAATCTCTAATCTGTTGATTCTGTTACCTATTTCCATATTCATAAAGTGTATTCTTCAAATAATATTGTTTTAACTTTGGACACTTTTTATTGATTTCCCACTGCGGTAATAAGAATTTAGCTTACCTAACTATCATCCTGAGGTTTCTACTTAACTCCCCTTTCTCCTCCTAATAAAGTGTATTGCAATTTTTAATTAAACAAATATGTAATGTTTACTCTATATTAACTAAAACATATTACTTAAGACACTAATGTACTAAGGTTCCCTTTCTTTTGTTATTCCCACTTTATAACCTCATGTTTTCTTTTTGCTTAATTTTCTATGTAATTTTTCAAAATTTAGAAGAGATGTAAAATCTCTCTGAATATTATCTTACATGTAGTTAAACACATCATGCGCTATACATTATTTTGTTTTGTTTTGTTTCTTTAATTCTATTCACTTTTCTTGCAGACCTTCTTTCACCCTCCTTCATTCACCCTCCTTCTATATGGACTAGTGACTTCATACTCTGTCCTTGTCTTTCTTGGTTTATACCCTACTTATATGGAGAAGAACCCTTGAAGCTTCTGGAGGTAACTTTTTGATAATTTGTCAGAATGCATCTTTATTGCATTCGTACCCTTGATTGATTATTTGCCTATTTTCTGATTTCTAAAGTAATCCCCCCAAAATAGAAAGGCATTTATTTATTGTTTTCCAGCTTCCAATGCTGCTATTCTGACTCCTGATTTTTATATGTGAGCCATTCTATTGTCATGGCAGTTTTTATGATCTTCTCCAGGTCCCTACTGTCCTGAACTTTTGTGATAAAATGTTGTAGTATAGTAGTGTAGGACTTCAGGGTCCCTAGACAAAGCCTTATAGTCTGAAAAACTAATGTCCTTAAGTTCTAGGAAATTTATTTAAATTCTTTTTCTTAATAATCTTCTACTTTACTTTTGTTTTTTAGATGGCTCTCATTTTTCAGCTTTTGATATTCCTGAGCTGATGCTATAATTTATTAAAATTTTGTCTATTTTCCACTGATTTAATTCTTATTTTAATTTTAAATATTTTTCTCACTGTATCTTCCATACTTCAATATGCATAACAGGACTTGTGAATAGAAGTTTTTATTATAGAAAATTCTCTCTGACCCTTTTCATTGCGAGTTACAGGATTTCAGTCTATTTGTCTTTTCTCTGGGCTGGTTTGCTTCTTCAGAATGGATGGCCCTAATTCCCACATGGAAAATATAAACTTGGCTTCCAGAATTCTTGGAGCATGATGGGATATGTGACTAGGGGTGTTAATATTGAGGGGAGAAAACAGACTGCATAAACTTTAAATTCTTGTGTTCTTTGTCTCCAAATATTGAAGCTAGGCAAAGGATGAAATAAAAGTATTTGTAACAGAAATATGGAAATTAGGGATTAAAGCTAATTTGAGAACAAGAGTAATGCCTTTTGCTATTGAATTAAAGTAATGTTGAGAAATGACATGAGAATATCAGTCAGCTGGAGATAAGTATGGGCGTATGGGTCTGGTTTAAGGAGGACTAAATTTCAATTTAATAGGCTGCCATGTTTATCATTAATTACCTATTGTTATCTTAAACTGTATATGAATATTTTAACAGCTAACAGTATGGTTTTCAGTACACACTGTTAAAAGTAAAGAAAAAAGCACCCTGATGCTTAGTCCATTTCTCCTTTTAAATATATATGTAATATTCTGGTGGTCATTAACAGTAGATATTATCTCAGAGTATTACCTTTAATTATACTAAATCAGTGAAAATACAAGAAAACAACAACAAGGTTTAAGATAAAATATGCATGGGCAAATTAGTGCTAAGACCAACCCACTTAAGCTATTAATATAAAGACTATGGAGCTTTATTTTCACATGAAATGTTTAGTAGAATCAAAACATCAGGGCGGCATGCACAGAGGGCATTCTTCCTCAGCAATGAGGATTATCCTCTGCATTTGGCCACCGCTACAGTTTAGATGTTTGCTGGGATGCCATCTGTTAAGGTTGATTGTGCAGTGACCTTAGGCGGTCTGAAACCTGTTCAATTGAGCCCATATATAGAGCTCTGGGTGGAAACCAGGAGGACAGATGGTAGGGCTGGAGATGAGGAACTTGTTTGTTACAGCTGATGAAAATCATCCTTCTTGCCAAAGCCATTAAATGTGATATCCTTGGCACAGCATTTCTCAACAAATAGGGTGTCCCACTTGGTGGGTTAGCTGCAGGTGAACTGAAGCATTCAACAGTCTCTGACTATTTAGGTTTGCCTAGTTCTTTACTTGTACATCCCTGATATCCTAAGATTAAGTCAATGTTTAGCAACAGGATACTTTGTGCTCAAAGACAGCATTTCACATATGTAGTTTTAAAAATACACATGCACAGTGGGTAGTACATACTGGACTATAATTCTGCAGCTAATTAAAATATTTTCAATTGAATGGAACCAAATAGAGAGAAAAAGCCTCTTATAAGGCAACTGAATAAAAATTCAAATAAATCAACTAACTTTTCATATCCATATACATGTATCATACAGACTTCTCAATTCCAGTTACTTAAGAAAATATATTAATATTATTTCATAGGAAATAAATGTGTGTATGATCAGACAAGATAATTATTGCAATGTGGTTTTACAACTTGGGAAGCAGAAATTTTTGCTCATCCACATAGATATTCCCTCACCATATTTGACAACCCTAAAATGCTACCCACTTGTAGAAATCCTATCTAAGCATTGAAATGAATAATTTTAAAGCATTAAGCAAAGGGTATTTAAAGAGTCAAAATTCAATGTGATCAAGTAAATAATATAGACTATATCACTAATCAAATTCCCTGTTTCCTTAGAGCGTTTACCTTTAAGGTAAAAGGTTTTTGGCTCTGATCATGCATACCAGACATACATCTTATTTTAAACATAGTTAGGGGAGTGGTATAATAGCAGCTAATTTTTTTTATAGTCTTTTTGTTTCCTATTTCATTTAATTCTGCTCTTTTATTATTTCCTTTTTTTGCTGATTTTGGGCTGCTTTTGTTCTTCTTTTTCTAACTCTTTAAGATTTAATGTTAGGTTGCTTGACATTTTTCTTGTTTCTTGAGTAGGCCTGTAATGATATAAACTTTCCTCTTGCTACTGCTTGTGCTGCATACTACCCCATATATGTGGATTTCTTCACTTCCTTTTTGCAATTGTTTTCTAATTTCAGTCTTGTGGTCAGAAGATATGCTTGGTATAATTTCAGTCTTCTTGAATTTGTTGAGACTAGTATTATGGCCTAACATACAGCCTATTCTTGAGAATGTTCCCTGTGCACTGGAGAAAAATGTATACTCTGATGTACTGAAATGAAGGGCTTTGATATTCATTTGGTCATAATTGCATTAAGGCCAATATTTCTTTGTTGATTTTCTGTTTGGATGATATGTCTAGCACTGACTAGTGTAATGTTAAGGTCCTCAACTATGATTGTGTTCTTGTCTGTTTCTCCTTTCAGTTCTCTTAGTAGTTGCTTTATGTATCTGGTGCTCCCTGATTGGGTGCATACATATTAAGAAGTGTTATGTCTACTTAATGCAGTGTCCCTTTATCATCTCTCTATATAAAAGCCTAATATGCAAATTGCACCCTTGGGAATTCAACCAGGAGACCAGGAGTTTCATTGATCTCTATGATGTGCGCTGACCACCAAGGGGTGGTGCCGAACAAAGGAAGGCCCCAGCCAGCAGCTGGCAACCAGGGAAGGGAGGCTGGCTGGCAGCCGGCAGCTGGGGAAGGGAGGCCCTGGTCAGCAGCCAGCAGCCAGGGAAGGAAGGCCCCAGCCAGCACCCAGAAGGCTCCGATTGGCCCTGATCACCAGCCAGGCCTAGGGACCCTACCTGTGCATGAATTTTGTGCACTGGGCCTCTAGTTATAAAATGTCCATCTTTGTCTCTTGTTACCTTTGTTATCTTGAAACCTATTTTTTCTGATAAAAGTATAGCTACATCTGCTTTCCTGTGAATGTTATTTGTGTGGAGAATCATTTCCCACTCTTCCACTTGAATCTACCTTTGTCTTCACAACTATCTATGTCTCCTGAAGGAAGCATATAGCTGGGTTTTGTTTTTTTTAACCAGTCTGATACTCTGTGCCTCTTTATTGGTGAATTCAGTCCATTTCCATTTCCATTTAGGGTAATTATCGATGTATGAGGATTTCCTATACTTATTTTATCTTTTGTTTTCTGGTAGCTCTGTGCCTCCATTGGTTCTGTCCTTTGTGTTTCTGGCTGTTTTTTTTGTTTAGCAGATTTTATACATTTTTCCTCTAGTTCCTCTTTTTTTTACGGTATGTGTCTCAGTATATAGGTTATTCACATCCTTTGTTATGTTATTCGTAGGTATTATATTCATTTTATTGCGATTGCAAATGAAATTTTTTTTATCTTTTTTTCTGAAATTTCATTGTTATTATGTAGGAAAGCGGTGGATTTTTATACATCTCAGGTTTTTTGTTTGCTTGTTTTTTGTGAGGTTACCGTTAGGTCTGTTTGTTTTTAGTGTTGTGTTGTATGAGCTCTTTATAAATTTCTTGATAGTAACTCCTTGGGTAAGTTCTTTTTAAAAATACATACTTGTTAGGATCTCACATATTAGGGCCTCTCTTTAAATTCCTGAATCAACCTGTTATCTCTACTAAGAAATGGTATGTGATAACATCGAATGTGCCTTTGATTTGGATTTTGTAAAAAATCTTAATCTTATACAGGCATAAGGAAAAGAAGACAATTGAAGACAATTTCCTAATAAATTTTCATCTGTTTATAGATTTATAGTCTGTACTGTATAAGGAGGTATATACAGATAACACTTCCAAGTTACTTTGTCTTCTAAGATTACCATAGAAGCCTAACTAAATAATGTGACATTCCCTCTTTAACTGCCCTTAACAGAGAACAATCACGGAAGGCCAAATGTTATTATGGATATTATTTATACTACATATGTGAAAGATGTAAGTACAATGTAGAGTAGGATTCAAAATCTATTCAAACCAGTGTGCTTAGAACAATTGTTAAAGATTCAGATGAGAAAGATTCCAACATATCCAATACAACGTGTCCTAAAAAATGTATATACACTTTGAATAATTATTAATTACAATGGGTTACATCTGAAAGAAATAAATACCAATTGAGCTATAAAGTGTTACAGTGTGAATACATTTTTTGGGACACCCTGTATTTGTATCTTACTCCCTGCCTTCCTTTACTATGCAGCTCCCCACACCTTGATCTACAGGTCATGGGCTCTGTCATTATCTTAGGGGATAGTAGAGAAACAAACTGTATCGGTGTTAGATAAAGATGTTATCCCTTTGGGATAATAAGGCCCTTCCCTTAAGGCACATAGGTTTGAAGTACAGCCTTGATTTTAAAAACTTAGGTTTCAACTCCCACTTTGACTTGAGTCAGAACTTTTATCTAAGCTCTACTATGGAAAACAATTAGTGGGGTTCTTGCATTTTACCCTTAGTCCCAATACTTATTTTCAGGCAGGTCCCTTATTCTCCTTACCTGATTCTTTCATATCTCAGTTTGGTTTAATTTCTTGAAATGTCATATTTAAATTACCTTCTCTAGCTCCTTGCTGGACTATATGAATTTGTCTGATTAAATTGATTTAACAATTTATGTGGGTTTTAACACATGAGCTTCTTGGGGAATGGGGGAAATTTCCCCATTCTACCCTTCCTTAAGTCTATTGGCTAGACCCGTGGTCGGCAAACTGTGGCTCGCGAGTCACATGCGGCTCTTTGGCACCATGAGTGTGGCTCTTCCTAAGCCTTAGGAGTACCTTAATTAAGTTAATAACAATGTACCTACCTATATAGTTTAAGTTTAAAAGATTTGGCTCTCAAAAGAAATTTCAATCGTTGTACTGTTGATATTTGGCTCTGAGTTTGCCGACCACTGTCCTAAACACTCTCCCTCAAGCAGAGGCCAATGATTTCCCCAGTGGACTGACTTCCTTTCTCCTTCAGAGTTATTGTTGATAATTTTATTTCTCAGCCCTTCAGTTATGGGGAGAGCACCTATCAAGGATAGTTGCACATGAATCCACTTGCTGGGCTTGGGTATAATCTCAGCTGCTCCAGTTGTGCCCACAACTTCTCAGAAGTTCTGACTTGTGGATGGCACTCAGGCAGTTTCTAGCTGTGGTGTGGAACTAGAAACTACTTGTGTATTTAGGTGCATAGGCAATAAAATAGTCATTATACAGCACAAATTATAAATTTTGACGGCCTATATTTGAACTCAGTCTCTGCCAGTTATTTAGCTTTGTGTACTTGGGCAAACTGTTAAACCTCTCTCTTAAGGCTTTATTTTCTATACTTATGAAATGGGTGCAATAACTATCTAATCTCTATATGTAAAAGTCTAAGCAACCGTTACAACCAAACAACCGGAAAGACTGGAATGACCGGTTGACCAGTTGCTATGATGCGCACTGAACACCAGGGGAGGATGCTCAACACAGGAACTTCCCCTTGGTGGTCAGCGCGCTCCCACAGCCAGCCTTCTGTGGCTACCCCTGGCCAGCTGGCCCCCATTGGCTCCTGGTGCTAAACCATTCATACACAACCTGCTTCTGGGTCAGGGTTTCGTATGTAGCAGAGCAGTTCCCTCGCTGTGATCTATTGAAAGTCAGCCCTCAACACAAGGGTTGGTCTCATTGCCATCCTCTCCCTTCCCCAGAGGCCCCCTGTCCACCACGGTGGCAGCACAGTGGTGAGGGAAGGAGGAGGGGGGGAGGCGAGGAACAACGCAGTGGTGGGGCAGCATCAGTGTCCAGTGTCCGTTCCTTCCATGCCCATCCTGGCAACCGTCAACTCGTTCCCTGACTCTGCAGAGGCCATCGAGATGGGTGGTGCGGCCCCTTTCCAAGTGGGGCTCAGGGCCGGCTCCCTCCTTGGAGCTGGCAGCCAACCTCTCACAGTCCCTCCCCCCAACCCTATGCACAAATTTATGCACTGGGCCTCTAGTAGAGTTATAAGGATTAAGTGAATCTATTTACACATACCTATATGTATATATCTATAACAGTGCCTCACACATACAGATGTCATGCATTTACTATTTTCATCATTCCAACTGGAAGTTCAGTAAACAGAACATGTGGACTTCTCCTTGCAGCTCCAACATGTGCAAAGAGCTTGGAAGAAATACAAAACACGCTCACATACACACGCACCACCTAGACATAATTCATTCAGTTTGCAGGAGACCGTAAACAAAGAGAAAATCTTCAAGGTAATCAAGGCAAAACAAAATATTTAACCATAGAGGAATGAAAATAAGAATTCCATCACATCAGACTTCTTTTCAGAAATCTGCAAGTAAGAAAAAAGTACAGTGATATATTTAAAGTATTAAAAGTAAAAAATGAAACAAAACAAAAATCCTAAAATTCTGTATCCAGTGAAATTACCCTGCAAAAGTAAAGAGAGACTCTTTTAAAAACAAAAATTGGAGCAATTAATCACTACAGGCTAGTCCTGCAAGTAATATTGAAAGAAGTACTGCAGGGAGAAGGAAAATTATACAAATCATAATTTTTTATCTAAATAAAGAAAGGAAGAGTGCAGGGAATAAATAAAGATAAAATATAAACTTTTTATTATTGATTGTATCTAAAATATAACTGTAAATCAATAATTGCTGCAATGCATTGGGTTATATAGATAAGTGCAGTGCAGTGAATCATGGCAATGTCACAAGGGATAGGAGGGTGGAATTGGTATACTCTGTCATAAAGTGCATATACTATATGTGAAATTATAAAGTGTATTTGAAGGTGGACTTAAATAATTAAAAATGCATATTGTAAACTCAAGGGAAACAAAAAATACAAAGCATAAATAGCAATGCTAAGAGAGAAGATATAATTGAATCATATTAGACTCTTGATTAAAATGAGATAAGAAAAAATGAAAAAAGAAACAAGAAATGCAACAAATAAACAGTCATAGATGGTATATATTAACCTATTGTAATAAGCACTGTAAATATTAGTGATCTAAATGCAGCCATTAAACAAAGATATCCTCAAATTGTATAAGTAGGTTCTCTACAAAAAGTAACAAACATTAATTTAAAACTCTGATAGGTTAAAAGTAAAGGAATGAAAACGATATAGCATGTTAATACTAATCAAAAGTACCTTACCCCGTACTCTACATGTACCCTTTTCTTCCTGTAATGTCAGGGGAAAAGTTGTCTATTATCTTTGAAGTTACTTTCCCTCCTTTTCTTTTTAAAAATAACATCATTGGGATTACTCACAGTTGTTTATCTGAACTCCTTCTGAGAAATTACCCCTTTATTCTTATTCATTTTTCTTAAGCTTAAAATGAAGTTGGATTTCATTACTTTCCATATGTAAACCAGCTAGACGTTTGAATAACCATGATTTCCATGAGAGCCAACAGTGTCACATGGCTGTCAAAAGATAGCGAATGCAGTATTAGGTTTTTATTAATAGAAATGTAATGTTCAGAATAAATAAGGAAATAGTTATACTGTTTTGTGCCTTAATCATACATCGCGTGGAGTATCATTTTCAGTTCTGGGCATTGTATTTGAAAGAACATAAATAGGTGCACAGATATGTTCCGAGATGGGTGACAAAGATTTTGAAGCTATTTTAAAGGAGGACATTTTGAGGTATTAAAAATTGAAAATATTGTAGGGAATAAGTCTTAAATGTCTAAATAAAATGTAATGAACTGGCATTCTGGAACAACAATTATACTCAAGTGGCTTCATCTCAGAATAAGGACAAATTTCCTTATAAATTTAACTGCCCAAATATGGAAGAGACTGTTTTGAGATAATCATGAGCAACCTGTCATTGGAAGCAGCCAGAGAATGGGTGCCAATTTGCCTGGAATATTGCCATACTGGTCTCTGCAGCTTTGTAGCATTTGAGTTGGATGATCTCAAAGGTCTGACAACTATGTGGTTCTATTTTTTAAAAAGCCTTTGAAACTCAGCTATGATTCTTTATTGAGTTAATTTGGGATTTCCTACAGCACATATGTCTGTATATAATGATTATTTATTTTGGAATTATCTGTTACTTGCATATATGAATATACTCATCTCTGAAATTTCAGTATTATTTTTATACTAAACCTTATATACTAAAACTATACTTGATGACAAGTATATTGAAAGATACATATCAAATAACTACTTTTTCTATTTCCATTTTTTTGTTTTTTACTTATTTTGACAATTTTGGCAATATATACATATTATATAATTAAATTTCAATTAAATGTTGAATTTATTATTGTAGAGTCTTTTATAACATGCTCTAAAATTCTGTAGTTATATACTTAACTATTTTATTAATTTGATTAGTTACATAATTATATTCTTAATACTATTCGACCAAGTTTGCATATGACTGTTATATCCATTGTGTTTATTTTCTTACTTATTATTTGAGAAATCATTCATTATTGTAATAAACTTCATTACTTTAATTTTTGACTTTTTTTTCAATTACAGTTGACATTCAATATTTCAGGTATACAACATAGTGGTTAGATATTGATATAACTTATGAAGTAAGCCCCTCAATAAGTCTAGTACCCACCTGGC
>NW_006297754.1:2689163-2699784 GCF_000327345.1 Myotis davidii | reverse complement strand
CTAACCGCTCCCCTGCCTGCCAGCCTGATCACCCCCTAACCACTCCCCTGCTGGCTTGATTGATGCCTAACTGCTCCCCTGCCAGCCCAATTGCCCCCAACTGCCCTCCCCTGCTGGCCTGACCTCATCCCCAACTGCCCCCCCTGCCGGCCTGGTCACCCCAGTGGAAGCCACGTGGAACAGCAGCCAGGACCCGCCCCCCAGTGGGGCTGAGGGAACTCCAGGGAAGCCACGTGGAGCAGCAGCAGGGACCCCCTTGGCAGGGCTGAGGGAACTTCGGCAGCAGGTGTGCAGAGCAGCCAGCCCTGCCCCCGCCCCCACTCTGCATGCTGCCATCTTGTAGTGGCATTATGATATAAGGGTTAATTTGCATATTACCTCTTTATTGTATAGGATTATTGACTATGTTCCCCATGCTTCATTTTACACCCAAGTGACTAATTTGTACTGCTTACTCCCTTTACTGTTTTCACCCAGCCATTCACACCCTTTTCATCTGGCAACCAGCATTTTGTTCTCTGATATTTGAGTCTGTTTCTGTTTTGTTCATTTGTTTAGATTCCACATATAAGTGGAATCAAATAGTATTCTTTTTTTTTCTGTTGGATTGATACCTTTATCATGAAATTCCCACCTTGTCTCTTGTCACAGCCCTGTTTTAGTTTATTTTTATCTGATATGAGTGTTACAATCCCAACTGTTTTTTATTCCATTTGCATGAAATATATTTTTTTAAATTTGTTTTCAGTCTGTGCATGTCTTTCAATATAAAGTGGCTTTGTTGTAGGCAACACATGTATGGGTCTTGTTTTCTTATCCATTCAGCTACCCTATGCCTTTTGATTGGAGTATTTAGTCCACTTTATATTTAAGTAACGAGTGGTAGGTCTGTAGTTATAACCATTTTATCATTCCCTATTTTTGTAGTTCTCTGTTCCTTTCTCATTCTCTTGTACTTTGATGACTTTTATAATGTTGTGTTTGGATTACTTTATTTTCTCTATATCTCATAGATTTTTTGTTTGTGGTTACTATGTGCTTCATATTATATCAAACTATGTTTATAACAGTCTACTTTAAGTAGGTGGGTGCTTAAGTTAAAACACATTCTAAAATCACTATCATTTTTACTCACCCCTTACATGTTTATGTTTTTGTCATTCTATTTTACTTCTTTTGTGTGTTTGTATCCTTTAGTTGATTGTAATTGTACATGATCTTCCTACATTTGTCTTTTAATGTTTGTGCTGCTTTTATTATGTATTTGCCTTGGTCAGTGAGAAGTTTTTTGTTTCCTATATTATCTTATTCCTATTTTATATTTTCCTTTCTACTAAAAAAAATAAGAAATCCCTTTAACATTTTTTATAATACTGGTTTAGTGGTGAGGAGATACATTAGCTGTTTCTTTTATGGAAAATGTTTTGTCTTTCTTTCAATTTTAAATGATAGCATTGCTGGTGAGAATAATCTTGGTTGTAGGTTCTTGCTTATCATTATTTTGAATATTTTGTGCCACTCTCTTCTAGTCTGCACAGTTTCTGCTGAAATATCAGCTGATAGTCTGACGGGAGCTCCCCTGTATGTAACTGATTTTCTCTTGCCACTTTTGAGATATTCTCTTTGTCTTTAATTATTGGCATTTGATTTATGACGTGTCTTCATATGGGCCTCTCTTTGCTTCTGGATTGGTATGTATATTTCCATCACCAGGTTAGGGAAGATTTCTATCATTGTTTCTTCAAATAGGTTTTCAATTCCTTACTCTCTTTCTTCTGGTACTCCTATAATTCAAATGCTGTTATGCTTGATGTTGTCTCAAAGGTGCCCTAAACAATCCTCATTTTTTTAAATTCCTTTTTTCCGGTTTGTTTTTCCAATCAGGTGTTTTCTGCTACCTTGTCTTCCAAAATGGTAATTCAGTTGTCTACTTCATCTAATCTGCTAATTGATACCATTTAATGTAGTCTCCATTTCAGTTATCATGTTCTTCATTTCTGAATGTTTCTTTTTTATGGTTTTTATCTATTTGTGTAAGTTCTCACTAAGCTCACCTATTTCTTTTCTTAAGTCATTGAGCATCCTTGTAACCAGTATTTTGAACGCTATACCTGATAGATTTCTTGCCTCCATTTCATTTATTTTTTAATTTATTCTGTTCTTTCATTTGGGGCATGTTTCTCTATATCCTTATTTTGGCTGACTCCTTGTTTATTTCTATGTATTAGGTAGATCTGCTACATCTCCCTATCTTGACAGAGTGGTCTTCTGTAGTAGGTGTCTTATGAGACCCAGAGGTGCAGTCTCCTTGGTCACCTGAGCTCGGTCATCAGGGGCATCCCTTGAGCATGTTGTTTCATAATTGAGCCTTGATTGTTGTTGGCACATCAGTGGGTAGGATTGAGCTTCAAGATGACTCACTGTGAGGGCTGGTGTGACTATAGCAGTCTAGCTGCTGTGCTGGAGCTGACTCCAAGGGCCATGAGTCACTTTATCTGGGCTCTAATATCAGCCGAATCTGCCAATATGGTGCTCTTGTATGTCTGAACTGGTTCTTGGGAAGGAATCCATTGCAGCACAATGTCAGTTGCCATTTGTGCCTGACTTGAGACCACCTGGTAGTAACTGGAAAGTAATCTGTGGTTGTTTGCTGCTTGACTAGGAGGTGCTTGGGAGAGGCTGTGCTGTAAGCAAAGACCAGTTGTCCTTAGTGCTGATCTTAGGATCACTTAGAAAGAGGCACAGAGCATGCTGAGGCCAGCCACTGCTTGTTTAGGGTTTGTGGGTCTTTGAGAGATTTTAGGAAAATCACAGGCAGGCTTCTCATGTTGAGAAGTTGCTGGAAGAGGTTTGAATTGGATGGGGCAGGATCTTAAGGAACCACCAATGGAAGCTAACAGTGTTAGCCAGGTTAATGGAGAGCAAGCTCAGATTTGGTGCCAGCCTGCAACAGCCTGGCTTGGTGGGAGGAATGCTCAACAAAGGAGCAGTGGCACCTGTCCTTGGAGAGATGTGCTCCTCCAACCCTGCCCTGAAACTAGTCAATTTAGTTGCTCCCCATATGTCCCTTCTGCTTTTCAAGCTGCCCCTGTGTAGAACCCTCAAGAGCAATGCTTGGGACTACAGCCGCCCTCGGACTTACTCATATTTAATCCCCACTTCTTTTAACAGCCAGATGTTATGGGGACTCATCTTTCTGGTGCTGGGTGTGAAGCTATGACACTTCATTCCTTGGGGGACTTCAGTAGTCCAAATATCCCTCCCAATTCTTAACCATCACTGCATGGGTGTGGGGCCTGCCCGTCATGTGTCTTCTCCCCTCTTACCAGTCTCATTATGCTTCTTTATATCCTTAGTTATATGACTTCTGTTCACGTAGTCTTAGGTGGTTCTCAATGATGGCTCTATAATTTAGTTGCAATTTTGATGTGATCATGGCAGGGAGGCAATCACAGTATTTACCTACTCCACCATCTTGACCTATATAATTTTTTATTGAAGTATTTCATTCTCCTGACAAGTTAGACATAAGTATTCACCAGAGAAAAAACTAAAGTAGGTTATGCCAGCTCACAGCTAGAAGGTCATTACTCACAAGATCAGTGAGAAATAGGACTACACTCAGTTCTGCCTTTAGTTCTGGTTAGCTTACTCACCTAAATGCTGGGAAATAGAAGAGCCCAGGGAGATCTTTGATGAAACCAAGTTTTGTAAAAATTTAATATAGGTGGATAGAAACTTCATGGAAATAACATTGTGTATAAACTTTGGTTCTCTTCTCTGCTAGGTACTTCCTCATGTAGCTAAATAGATGAACAAGGACTAATAAGTGAGAGTAATAGATCTAGAAGACTATAAAGATGGATTTGTAAAAATATAGTCAACTTCCAGCATACTGGTAATTAATGTATCCATGTATGGTACAGTAAGTCCTCACTGAACATTGTTGATAGGTTTTTTAAAACTGTTAAAACTGTTATGTCATTTGTTAAATGACATAACAAAACTAGTCTTGCCATAAGCTAATTGATTTAATAAGAGTTAAATTCCTATGGCATCTCATCAACATTATAAGAAAATAGCGATGAATAAAATTATGTTACCTGAGGCCATACTATATTAAGATTTTTATTTCAAGTTGACTAAATATAAATTGAAAAGTAGAAATGTTAATTAACTATTTAATAATGTATGTATTTGATTTGGAAGTAAAAAACTAAAATCTTCTCCCCTATACTAAAAAATCAATTAGATCTTAATTTGATATTGCATTATATAGTGCTGAAGTTGATCCTTTTTCAATAAGTGTTATTTATTTTCATTTACTTTTATCATTAAAACTAGTTTACAACATTGGATAGATGTAAACAGGGATAGGATCTTAGCACAGTGATATTCTAAAGGATAATTATGAGCAGAATTGTTTTTTAGCAGAATTACCATAATTCAATCTTATGTTGATCAAGATAGCCTTAACATTTCCCATAAATGTAACTAAACTTATAGAGGCTTCTCCCTGGCTCTTGTCCCTGAAATACATAAATACTTCTTTTTTTAAAGCCTCTTGGCAGTTTTATAACCTAGGGATGTCTTTCGCAAGGACCTGGGAGCCATTGCTTTAAAATATGATCATCAAGGATAGTTCCCTTATCTTTCAATCTCTGTTGGGAGGGTAGGAGTCTATCTTTATTGGATGCCAATTAGCCAGTACAGATGGCCAAATCCCAAAGGGAAATATTTGCAAATTTGGGACTAAGTCAATGTGCTTGACATAATCCACTGATTAACTTCCTCCCTAATGTTCTCTAATACTTTTCCAGCAATTCTCCCCAGCCTTTAATACCCTTCCCATCAGCAGAGTTGGGTTCAGACTGCATTCTGGCCACTATTCTCTGTTGTAATAGCTTTGAATAAAGTCTTGGTCTAATCCATTTTTTTCTTTGACCATATTATTTATTGAGGCATTGCATGGTAGCTCAATAACTGTCAGTTATGGCACTATTTTTACTCTAGATATTAATTTAGCAATATATACAATTTGCCTGGTATATATAATAATTTATCTTATTTTTTCTTTATTTTAAGCCATTACTAAACAACAAGACAAAATGAGAAACCAAAACTCCATCATTCATGAAATTAGGAAACAGCTAATTACCATTAAACTAAATATATATATTTTTAAAAAACAAAACTTCTAACTACAATGAATATTTGACCAAAAGGGCACTTAGAAAAGTTGTCAGCAGCTGGACACCAAAGGCAAGTATCTGGGGGCAAAACTAAAGTTCATTAGCTGAAATAATAAGTGTGTGCAGGTATATATCTGCCATAGACACATAAAACCCTGGACCATGCCAGACAAGTCAAAGACACTGACCTATTTAGCCTTCAGCATCACTGTCCCAGCCCTGCCCAACCCCATACAGTCTCCATAATCTATATTTTAAGTATAAAATGTAAGTAGAAGAATGGTCTCTTCGGTATAAAATTATTTTCACCAGTAAAGTAAAAAGTAGCTATATACTTTTAATAGACAACTTTGAAGTACACATTAAAAATTAGCCTGGGGTGGAGGTGGGGATGGGGGTGAGGGTGGGGGTGGGCTAGAATGGGTCAATGGTGGAAAATGGGAACATATGTAATATTTTCAACAATAAAGATTTTAAAAAATTAGTCTCAACTCCATACTGAGACTATTTAAAGTCTGTATTTTGGGACATTGTTCTATTTATATTTCTGGTAAACAATGTCACAATTAAAAAATGGGTCAGCTGTTATTTGGACAAATGATATTTTCAAAGTTCAGTCTCACTATTAATAACTACCAAATTTTCTCATACATATATAAAAATATTTTTTGCAAAAAGATACTAGTATGTTAGTTTCAGTGTCACTCAAATCCCAGGTACCTGCTTTCAGCCAGCGGGGCCTCAGAGCTTAGAGTGGCCAGTGATGGCAACAGAGTTTCAGTTATAGAATCTAAACAAACTCAGATACCTGCTTCCAGCCAGCAATGGCCTCAGAGCTGGAGCTGGCTCTCAGCTCCAGTGACAGCCATAGAAGGTAAATAAATCCCAGAATAAAAAAATTTAAAAAAGGAGAGGCTGGGAGCTACAGTCACCCACCAGCCTGAAAACAGCCCTCAGCCCCTCACCCAGAGGGCACAGGCCAGGCTGAGGGACCCCCCTCTCCCCCCCCACGAGTGCACAAATTTTTGTGCACCAGGCCTCTAGTATATATAATGCATTCCCAATGAATGATGCCCACTTAATATCTGAAGTAAATATCTTTATAAAATGTCACCAACTCAGATTTAAGGTAACAATAAAAAATGCAAGAAATTCATCAGTGGGTCAGGATTACTAATTTTAAATAGACTACATGAAAATTTTAAGATGTGTCATAATACAATAAAAAGATTAAAAAAATGTAATCGTTCTCACAAATAGCCTAGATAGTTAATGGTATGCAGTTTGTATCTGGAGTATTTTAAGCTGTGAAAGTAAGGAATTTATGAGTCAATGTTTTTATACAACTTGGTCTTTATGCTCTTAAACACACTTTCAATAAGTTAAGAAACAGCATATCTAGTTAGATATATATTTGCATACATGTGTTTCTCTTCTTTACAAGAGACTATCATTTATAAAGTTGTATTTTTAAAAATATTATAATGCTAGGATGTCAGCATCATGATTGAATAAGAAAACCCCATTGTATTGCCCCTTAAATTTACAAGTCACACAATTATAATTCAACAAAGGATCCTCTGCTTAACACACAATCACATCTGAGAGATCCAAGTATCATTACATCTGAAGGTGGGCATATTGGAATGAGAAGGGGAGGAAGGATGGGGGAGAAGGACAGAGATGGTGGCTGCAGATGCAGTTCAGCACCTGTCGTGGCACCAGATGACACATAGTGGTGGAGGAGTTGAGCTGTGGTTCTCATACTGTGGCCCAGAGGGTAGGAGGGGAAGAAGCAACGTCCCTAGTATCAATTAAAGAAGATTGAAATGATACCAAGCATGTTTTCTGACTGTAACAGTATGAAACTGGAAATCAACCACAAGAAGAAATTTGGAGAAACCACACATACACAGAGTTTAAAATGCATGCTAGTAAACAACTATTGTGTCAAAGAAGAAATAAAAAATCAAAAGATACATAGAGGAAGACATGACATACCAAACATTTTTGGATTCAGAAATGTGGTATTAAGAAGAAAGTTTATAGCATTACAGGCCTACCTCAAGAAACAAGAAAAATCTCAAGTGAACAATCTAATATACACCTAAAGAATTAGAAAAAGAGGAACTCAGTCACAAAAAAGAATGAAATATTACCATTTGTGATAGCATGGATGGACCTAGAAGGTATTATGCTAAGTGAAGTAAGTCAGACAGAGAAAGACAAATACCATATGATTTCACTTATCAGTGGAATTTAAAGAATAAAACAAATAAACAAAATAGAATCATAAATATAGAGAACAAGACTGATGGTTGACAAAAGGAAGGGGGTGTTTGGCAAAAAAGGTGAAGGAATTAAGAAGTACAAATTGGTAGTTAAAAAAATAGTCATGGGGTTATAAAATACAGCATAGAGAATATAGTCAATAATGTTGTAATAACTCTGTAGGTGCTAGGTGGGTACTTGAATTATAGGGGGGACACTTTGTAAAATATATGATTGTCTAACCACTATGCTATATACCTGAAGCCAATACAAAATAATATTGAAAGTAAATTGTAATTAAAAATTAAATTAAATTAAATTAAAAGAACAAACAAATCCCAGTCAGTAGAAGGAAAGAAATAAAAATCAGAGGGAAAATAAATGAAATAGAACACAAAAAGATGATAGAAAAAGTGGACTAAAGAGCTGCTTCTTTGAAAACATAAACAAAACAGACAAACCTATGGCTCAACTCACGAAGGAAAACAGAGAGAAGACTCAACTAAAGTCAGAAATAAAAGGGGGAGGGACTTCTGGTCTGGATGGTGAAGGTAAACTCTGTGCTTGCCTCCTGCCACAACTGAATTATAGTACAACCACCATTGATAATCACCTGGGGCTGAACAGAACTCCTAACAAAAGGGTGGGGACATGAAAGGGTCTGATCACACATCCACACGTGATGCTTAAGAGTTGGGAGGGATATCTCGGCTGCAGAGGGCCTCCATAGGAGCAAAGGGTTGTAACCCTATACCTGGCTCCTAAGCCTGTAGCACGAGAACTGGGAAGAGTCCACATATCTGGCTGTGGAAATCAGGGTGGATTTCATCTGAGTGAGAGGGAGGGCTGCTGAAGACACAGGTGTCCTGTTACATAGCCTAAGCACAGACTTACGTGATCATGAACGCTCTCCCCAAGTTCCAGTGCTGCCACAGCAGCTCAAAAAGCACAGGGGACATATAAAGAGAAACTGAATTGTCCAGCTTCAGGGCGAGGTGTGGAGGGGTATCTCTCCTCCAGACTGAAGTGCTGTCAGGTGCCACTTTTCCTAGGTTGAGCCCTCCCACACACAGGCAAATGTGGTCACCAAATGTAAGTCTCCATTAACCTGGCTAACATCACTCATCCCACTCTGGTGACTGCCCTACCACACCCCTCCCCATGCAACTCACATGCCCTGCATAAATCGCTTTCAGCGGCTGTTCCACACAAGCTGCCAGCCCTATGTCTAGCAACCATCCTGAAGAGTTTCCTAAAATCTCTCAAAGGTTCACAAACCCCAAACAAGCAACGGACAGCCTCAGTGTGCTCTGTACCTCTTTCTAAGTGGACCAAAGCTCAGAATTAGTGGCAGCCAGTCTCAGTTCATAGCATAGCCTATCCCAGATGTCTCCAAGTCCAGCCCAGGCAGCTACCAACCAAAATCTCATTGTAGGTTCTACCAGGGAGCCCAGGTACAAGCACGAGTAGCAGCTGACGTTCATCTGCACTGGAGCCCCTCTTAAGAGGCCCTAGACCCAATACAACTGGTGGCTCCTTCAGACTACACCAGAATATCATGCAATTAGCTCCACAAATAACATACTTAAAGGGTAGACTCTGCAGGCACCAGAACCCCACAAGAGCAAAGCATACTTCATGGGGTCATCTCCTGCACAATTAGCTCATACACTGTCACCATGGCTAATCCTCATAGCCAGTCAGCCTGAGACTCAATCCCACTCACTAAAGTGCCAAAAATAAGGCTCAACTGCAACTGGAGGACATATACAATCTCCACAACAGATACCCTTGTAACACCCAGTTCAAGTGACCAGGGAAACTGTGCCACCAAGCCTCACATGACACCTACAATGTAAGGCCATTTCTATACATAGAAACAAACATAGGCAGTCAACCAAAATGAGGAGACAAACATGTCCCACATGAAAGAACAGGACAAATTCCAGAAATAAAAGCTGAATGAACTGGAGACAAGCCATCTACCAGGTACAAAGTTCAAAACGCTGGTAGTAAGGATACTCAGTGAAGTCAGGGGAAGAATAGGTGAACTCAGAACTTACACAGAGAGAAACCATGAAAAAGCATCAGTATCAAATGAAGACTATAATAACTGAAATAAATGCTACACTAGGGAGAATCAACATAAGATTAGATGAAATAGAGAATCAGCATTTAAAAATGATGATAGTTTAAGGGGCCTATGGAATAACATCAAGCATAACAATATTTGCATCATAGAGGTATCAGAAGGAGAGTAAAAAGAGCAAGGAATTGAAAACCTACTTCAAGAAATAATGATGGAAAAATTAACTAACCTGCCAAAGAAAATAGACATACAAGTCAAAAGAAGCATAGAGGGCCCAAAGTAAGATGAACCCAGAGAGGCCCATACCAAGACACATAATGAAAATGAAAAGTGTTAAAGACAAAGAGAATCTCAAAAGTACCAAGGGAAAATCAGTTATGTGTAAGAAAGCTCCCGAAGTATCAGTTGAAAGCTCCTGAAATATCAGTTGATATTTCAACAGAAATTTTGCAGACTGGAAAGGAGTGGCACAAAATATTAAAAGTGGTGAAAAGCAAGGACCCATAGTCAAGATTATTCTACCCAGGAGGCTACCATTTAGAGTTGAAGGAAAGATGAAGCATTTCCTGGAAAAGAAAAAAACTAAAGGATTTCATCCTCACTAAATAAAATGAGCATTACAAGAAATGTTAAAGAGACTTCTTTAGGTAGAAAAGAAAAGAACAGAATAAGAAAATTTCCCAGTTATAAAAATAATCATGGGGATATAAAGTACAACATAGGAAATATAATGAATATTCTTATCTAATAAAAGAGAAACATGCAAATTGACCATACTTCCACTACACTCACAAGCCACACCCACAAGCCATGTCCAACTGCAGTTTAGGCCTGCTCCCTGTTGGCAAGTGCACATCCCCTGAGGGCTCCCAGGCTGCCAGAGGGATGTCTGACTGCCAGCTTAAGCCCGATTCTGTGGGGAGCGAGCCTAAACCAGCAGATGGACATCTCCCAAGGGGTCCCAGATTGCGAGAGGGCACAGGCCTGGCTGAGGGACCCCCCCTAGTGCACAAATTTTTGTGCATTGGGCCTCTAGTGTTATAATAACTATGTATGGTGTCAAGTTGAC
>NW_006297754.1:2682714-2688831 GCF_000327345.1 Myotis davidii | reverse complement strand
GAGTGGGCCTAAGCCAGCAGGTGGACATCCCCTGAGGGGTCCCAGACTGCGAGAGGGCACAGGCCGAGCTGAGGAACACCCCCAAGTGCACAATTTTTTGTGCACCGGGCCTCTAGTCTTATCTAATAAAAGAGAAACATGCAAATTGACCGTACTTCCACTACACTCACAAGCCACACCCACAAGCCATGTCCAACTGCAGTTTAGGCCTGCTCCCTGTTGGCAAGTACACATCCCCTGAGGGCTGCCAGAGGGATGTCTGACTGCCAGCTTAAGCCCGATCCTGTGGGGAGCGAGCCTAAACCAGCAGATGGACATCTCCCAAGGGGTCCCAGATTGCGAGAGGGCACAGGCCTGGCTGAGGGACCCCCCTAGTGCACAAATTTTTGTGCATTGGGCCTCTAGTGTTATAATAACTATGTATGGTGTCAAGTTGACTTACTGGGGTGTTCACTTTGTAAGTTATATAAATGTCTAATCACTATGTTGTGTACCTAAAACTAACATAAAATTGTTTATTTAAAAATTACAATCCCTATTAATATTCCAATGGAATTTTTCACTAAACAAAAAAAATATTTTTTAAAAAATTGTATGGAACCACAATAGGCCCTGAATAGCCAAAGCAACCTTAAGAAAGAACTAGCTTTAGGTTATCACACTCCCTGAGTTCAAACGATACTACAAGGCTATAGTAATGAAAACATTGTGATACTGGCATAGTAACAGACACACAGATCAATGTAACAGAATAGAAAGCCTCCAAAATTAACACTTTTGTGGTTAATTCATCTATGACAAAGGAGGCAGGAACAACCAATGGGGAAAAACACCCTCTTCAAGAAGTGATGTTAAGAAAACAGGACAGCACATGCAAAGCTAAACATAAAACTGAACCACCTTCTTACACCACACACAAAAATAAACTCAGAATGAATTAAAGACTTAAGTGTACGAGCTGAAACCATAAAACACCTAGAAGAAATCATGGGCAGCAAACACTTTGACATCAGATACAGTAATATTTTTCTGGCTATATCTCCTAAGGCAATAACAACAAAAGCAAAAATAAAGAAATGGGAGTAAATCAAACTAAAAAGCTTTTGCACAGCAAAGAAAGCCATCAACAGAACAAAAGGACAACCTACAAAAATGGAAGAAGATAATAGAAATGATATATCTGATACATGGTTAATGTCTAACATATAGAGGAACTCTTATAACTCAACATCAGAAAAACAAAAACACAATTTAATTTAAAAATGGTCAGAGGACCCGAATAGACATTTTCCCAAAGAACACATATAAATGGCCAACAGACACATGAAAAGATGTTCAATATCACTAATCATTAGGAAAATGCAATCAAAAGCACAGTGAGATAACCACCTTACTCCTGTCAAAACAACTATTATAAAAAATTCAACAGATAACAAATGTTGGTGAAGATGTAGAGAAAAGGGAACCCTCATGTCCTATTGGTGGGATTATAAATTGTTGCTGCTAGAATGAAAAACATTATGAAGATTTCTCAACAAAAGAAAAAATAGAACTACCAAATGACCCACCAACTTCACTTCTGGGTATTTGGATGAAGAAAATGAAAAAATTGATTTGAAAAGATATATGCATCTGCATATTCATTGCTGCATGAGTTACAACTGCCAAGGATGAAAGCAACCTAGGTGTTCATTGATAGATAAATGGATAAAGAAATTTGCCATTTGCAACAAGATGGGTGGATCAAGAAGGTATTATGCTAAGTAAAATAATTCAGAGAGAGAGAAAAACAGCATGTTATTTCACCTCTATGTAAAATCAAAAGAAAAAAGAATGAAAAAAAAAAAAAACAGAAACAGACTCAGATACAGGGAAAAAACTGATGGTTGCTAGAGGTGAGGGGTGTGGAGACTGAGTGGAAAAGTTTAAGAGACATAAGGGGTACTATCCTCTAATTACAAAAAAGTAGTCACAGGATGTAATACACAGCATAGGGAAATAATCAATATTATTATAATAACTTTGTATGGTTACATATGATTACTTGACTTATTTTGGTGATCACATCATAAGAAATAGAAATGTTGAGTCACTATGTTGTAAATGTGAAACTAATATACACTGAGTGGCCAGATTATTATGACCACTTGACATTTGTAGGCAAATTAGCTTTAATTTCGTGCTGAAGTTGGCCAGAGGGCCAGATCATTATAAACGCCTGAATAGCACAACATACCTAAGTATCATTGCTGATCAAGTTCATCATATCATGTTGATGGCATATCCCAATGGAGATGGCTTCTTCCAACAAGACAATGCGCCATGCCAAGGTGCTCGTATTGTGCAGGAGTGCTTTCAAGAACGTGAGGGAGACTTTACCTTGCTTAGGTGGCCCCCACAATCACCAATCTCAATCCAATTGAGCATTTGTGAAATGAAGTTAAAAGAGCCATCAGGCAGCTGGTTCCACAACCATCAAATCTCACAGAACTGGACAGTGCTATTCATCAGGCATGGTGTCAGATTCCTCACATCAGCTTTCAACATCTCGTGGAGTCAATGACAAGAAGAATCGCCGCAGTATTGAAGGCAAAAGGTGGCCCAATGAAGTACTGATGGGGTGGTCATAATAATCTGGCTGCTAAGTGTATATTGTATGTCAACTTTACTTCAACAAAAATAAAATAGCTAAGAATAAATTTAGCCAAGAAAGTGAAAGACATGTAACTATGAAACATTGATGAAAAAATTTGAAGACACAAATAAATGAAAAGATATTCTCTTATTATCTATTGAAAAAATTAGTATTGTGATAATGTCTTTCTTGCCCTAAGCAATATAGAGATTAAATGCAATCCCTATAAAAATGTCAGTATTTTTTTTTTTACAGAAATAGAACAAGTAATTCTAAAATTTGTATGGAATAAAAATAGATCCTGAATAGCCAAAGTGATTGCAAGGAAAAACAACAAAGCTAGAAGCATCATAGTCCCTGATTTTAAAATATATTATACAAGGCTAGATGAAAAAAATGGTATTGGTATAATACAGACTGACAGATCAGTGGAACAGAATCAAGAGCCAAGAAGTAAACCTAAAAATACATAGTTAATTATGACAAAGAAGCAGAAAAATATATAATGGGGGAAGGATAGTTTCTTCAATAAATGGTGTTCTAGTAATGGAACCCAGACGTGCAAAAAAGGAAACTGGAGTACTATTTACTGTACACAAAAATTAATTCAAAATGGATTAAAGACTTAAATGGAAGACATGAAACAATAAAACCCCTAGAAAAAATGGGTGGTAAGTTTCTTAAAATATGTCTTGGTGATGATTTTTTGGCCTGGATACCAAAAGCAAAGGCAACAAAAGCAAAAATAAATAAGTGGGACTACATCAAACTAAAAAGCGTCTGCTCAGCAAAGGAAACCATCCGCAAAAGGAAAAGGTAACCTACTGAATGTCTGAAACCCAGTATAAGGGGTCAATATACAAAATATATGAAAACTCATACAACTCAATATTTAAAACAACAATCTGATTTTCTTAACAATGGGCAAAGGATCTAAGTAGATATTTTTCTAAAGAAAACATGGCCAGTAATTACATGAAAAGTTGCTAAACATCACTAAATAAGAAATGCAATGAGATATAACATCCTATCTTTTAGAAGTGCTATTATAAAAAAAAAAAAAGACAAGAAATAGCAGGTGTTAAAGATATGGAGAAAAGGGACTCTTGTACAGTATTTGTGGAAATGTAAACTGTTGCACTTTCTATGGGAAACTGTATGAAGGTTTCTCAAAAATTAAAAATAAAACTACAATATAATATAGTAATTCAACTTTTGGGTATTTATTCAAGGAAACAAAAACACTAATCAAAAAAATATATGCATTCCCACACTTATTGCAGTATTATTTACAACTAGAGGCCCAGTGCACGAAATTCATGCACGGGGTGGGTGGGGGGTTCCTCAACCCAGTCTGTACCCTCTCACAGTCTGGTAGCCCTCAGGGTATGTCGCCACAGGGGAGCCTAAGTCGTCAGTTGGACACCCTTAGCCCTGCCAAGGAGGCGGGAGAGGCTCCTGCCACCACTGCTGCGCTCACCAGCCATGAGCCTGGCTCAGAGCTTCTGACTGATAGCAACTGGTCATTCTGCTGTTTGGTCAATTTGAATAGTAGCCTTTTATTATATAGGACCAGAAGCCTGTTTCAGGAAGATTCCTGCAAGAATAGGGCTTCCTCAAGCCTAGTTCTGCAAGAATAGGGCTTCCTGAGACCAGAGCGATGCAGAGAAGGGAGCAAAGCCCACTGAGGCAGGCTTCGCTCCCTTCTCCGCTGCCTCGCTCCCTCCCTTCACCACTTTGCCCTCAGCTCCCTCCCTTCTCCGCCACCTCGGCTCCCTCCTTTCCCTGCCACCTCGGCTCCCTCCCTTCTCCACTGCCTTGGCTCCCTCCCTACCCTGCCGCCTCGGCTCCTTTCCTTCTCCACTGCCTTGGCTCCCTCCCGTATCCGCTGCCTCAGCTCTGCTCCCGTCTCTGCTACTTCTGATCCGTTCCCTTCTCTGCCACTTGGCTCCCTTCTGCAGTGCTTGACTTCCTTTTACACTGTATTCAGTCTTCACTGGGCGCCTGGGTATGCAAATTAACCGCCATCTTTGTTGGGTTAATTTGCATACTCTTCTGATTAGCTGGTGGGCATAGCAAAGGTACGGTCAATTAGCATATTTGTCTTTAATTAGTGTAGTTAGCCAAGTCATGGAAGCAACCTAAGAGTCCATCATGGTTGAATGGTAAAGAAGATGTGATATCTATCTATCATCTATCTATCTATCTATCTATCTATCTATCTATCTATCTATCTATAGATGTCACAGAATATTATATAGACACTAAAAAGAAGGAAATCTTGCCCCTGGCTAGATAGCTCCATTGGTTGGGGCATAATTCTGATGTGCCAACCGTTCTGGGTGTGTTTCTGTGTAAGAAATGGGGAGTGAAAAAGATTGAAAAGAAGGATAAAAAGGGAAGACAGACTCCTCCTTCCCCTTAGGGACAAGAATCAACCAATGAATGCATAAATAAGTAAAGCAGCAAACCAATGCCTCTCTCTCTTCCTCTCTCTCTCTCTCTCTCTCTCTCTCTCTCTCTCTCTCTCCCTCTCCTTTCCTTCCCTAACTTCTTCCCTACCTTCCTCTCTCTCTCTAAAAATCAATCAATAAATTAATTAAAAAGAAGGAAATCTTGCAATTTTTTAACACATAGATGGAACTTGAAGTCATTATGCTAAGTGAAATAATTCAGAGTGGGAAATCTCACCTTGTTATCTAATTTATATGTAGAATCTAAATCAATAACAAACTCCTAGACACAGATAGAAGATTGGTAGTTGCCAGAGGAGAGGGTAAAATGAGTAAAGTAGATCACATAGTACCCAACTTCCAGTTATAAAATAAATAAGTCATGGTGATGTAATGAACAGCACAGTGACCATCTCTCTATATATAAGCCTAAGCAACCATTAGGGCGGTATGACTGAACAACCAGAATGACTGGTTGTTATGATGTGCACTGGCCACGCCAATCACCTGATCAGGGCCTGCCGGCCATCCTCCCAATCCCTCAATAACCCAATGGAGAATGGGGAACCGGGTGTGGTTGTGAACACAGGCAGCGCCAGGCCAAAGTGGGTGCAGGCAGGGAGCAGGGCTGGCTGCCTGCAGCTGGGGGAAGGAAGGCGCTGGCCTGCAGTTGGCAACCAGGGAAAGGAAGGCCCCAGATTGCCAACCTACCAGTCCCTGAAGACTTTTGAAAAACCTCTTTCTGGGGAAGCTTTTCCGCCCCCCCCACCCCAGCCCCCCACCCAGGGGCGTGCAATTCAAAGGCACTAGCCAAAGAGCCACCCAATCTCTCCCAACATCCAGTCGGATTGAGTCTGGCACACAGAGGGGTAGAACACCCTGAGCCACTGCCTGCAGGTGGGAAGCTGGCAAGGGTGGGGCGTAGACCTCAGAGCTGGACGCTCTCCACCTAGAGGCATCCAGCTGCAGACCTCTGACCCCATTAACTGGATCAGTGGTGGGTGGAAAGCGACCCAGGAGGGTGGGGAA
>NW_006297754.1:2677491-2678861 GCF_000327345.1 Myotis davidii | reverse complement strand
GAAAAGAAGGATAAAAAGGGAAGACAGACTCCTCCTTCCCCTTAGGGAACCCCCTTCTCCTTGCCATGTAGTCAGCAACCCCAGCACTGAATCGGCTGGGGTAGGGCGACCCCATTTGCCCTTCTCCATCTTGGGCTTCTCCTGTGTCTGGGGCTTGTCCTCTGGATGCCTCTGTCCTCTCATCCAGAGTCACCTCTGAGCCCCACCCTGTGGCCTGAGGGGTGAGAGCAGTGGGAAGTGTCAGAATGAGCGCTCCGTGGTCCTTCTGTTGGGGACGTCACTGAGGACGGGTCACAGCCTCCTGCCAGCGCCATTTGCCCTCATTTCCCGAGGGCTGTCCATCTGGCCTCCCGAGGTGATCTCCGTGGCCCCCAGGCCCATCGAGTGTCCAGTGATTCCACCTGGGAGGCAGGGTAGGAGTCTCCGTTGAGCCCGGGCATCCCCAGAAACATGTCTCCGGATTCTGAGAGATTGAAAGAGCCGCCAGAGCCTGCGGAGGAAGGGGGTGTCGGGGAGCTGGTGCGGCTGGGCCCCCCTGGGTGACAGACACAGCGGTCTTGATGGCAGATGTTTGCCTCCTCTTGAAACTTTCCGATATTTTTCTTATAGCGAATCCGCTTGTTGCCAAACCAGTTATAGACCTGAGAGACGGTGATGCCACACCCCTTGGCGAGCTCCTCCTCTGCCTCCTCACTGGGGTGCGGGTTACTCGGGTGGGGATAGAAACACTCATGTAGGACCTCACCTCGGTGGCCTGTTTGCTGAAGGTCCGGCGTTTCCGTCTGGCATCCAGGAACCGGGAGCGCAGGATCGTGACGGCCTCGCAGGTGCTCTGCCTGGGCTGCACGATATTTTTTGAACTTACTGTGTATGATGCTCCCACCCGCCCCATCTCCTCGGGTGCCGCAGGCCTCATGATGTGGGCCGTGAACTCGTTACATGCCTGCTCACACTTCTTTAGCTCCGGGTGGTAGATATGGTGACTCTGGGCAAGTTTGCTGTGATCGTCGGAGTGTTCGATGGATGAGGGTGAGGAAATGAAACTTGGGCGAGTACCATGGGTTCAGTCCCTGTGACCTTCCCCTCCCAGGATATTGCTGTGATCCCTAACCTCCCTCGTGCCAAGAGATAAATGTGGATTCGCAAAGAGGCAGGGCCCCAAGGAGCTTCAGCTCAGGGGAGAGAGGAGTTACTCACTTCTGACACCCCTACCCTTTGCTTTAAGGCTACATTCTCCTTCTCTAATATATGTTGCTTAAAGTACATGATGGTTTGTGATTAGACATGCGATAATTGTGGAGAAAGCAAAGTTTTGTGCTTTAGAACAAAAGTCTAGAGTCTTTAGGGGGGTGTCTCTCTCTGTCTCTCTG
>NW_006297754.1:2670817-2672616 GCF_000327345.1 Myotis davidii | reverse complement strand
CCTCCCCCCATTTTCTCAGGCCCAGCCACACTTTTGCCAGAAGCCTGTTGTCCAAGCACATAAGCTGGGGGTCCAGCGGCTCCTCCTAGGAGCTTCGGATGCTAAGGCCGGTCTTCTCCTTTATTTCACACAGGACGCTCAAGAGAGCTGGCTTCATTCGGTGGCAGTTCCGGGCGTGTTTCTTGGCCTGGGCCTTGTCCAGGCTCTGGAACATGATGGTCATTATCTGCTGCAGAATGTCCCCAATGTCTTGCTTCCCTTGGCCTCCCGGGCCCCTTCAACCCCCTGGCCCCGCCCCCGCCACCCCTACCGGAAGGCTCCCCACCCACCAGCCCCAGGCCCCCCTGGCCCCTGCCTGGAGAGGACAGCCCCAGCAGCCACTCATCCATAGTGGGGGGGACTGAGGGCCCCTTCCTGTTCTGCCCTGCCCCCTCAGGGTTACTTTCCCCCAAACTCCTTGGGGCTGCTTCTCCCTCTGCCCCCACCCCCACCCATCTCTCCGTCTCCTGGGTCCCCCAGGGGTTCACTCTGGCTCTGAAGGGAGACCTGGGGTACTGGCTGGGCCCCCCACAGGAGACCCCTGCCCCCGGCGGTGGAGAAAATGGAGCCAGAGAGAGAGGAGGCCCAGGCGGAGTGTGTGTGAGTGAGAGAGAGGAGCCCTCCTTTCCTCCTTAAAGCTTCTGTTTCAGGGGGCATTAACCCTCACACACACACACACACACACACTCCTTCCTCCCATCCTCCCTGGCCTGGTGATTCTTCACACAGAAAGTTAACTCTAGCTCCTCAGAACCCACTCTTGCTGGAGTGGCCTTTATTTTGTTTTTCTTTCACTAGGTTTTTTTCTAACCTCTAAACCCACAGTCAGACATCTCCTGATAGGTCCCGATTGCAAGAGGGCACAGGCCAGTCTGAGGGATCCCCCCTGCCCCCATGCATTAATTTCATGCACTGGGCCTCTAGTAGTTAATAATACTCTATTGCATATTTGAAAGATATTAAGAGATTAAGTATTAAAAGTTTTCATCACAAGAAAAAATGTATGATGATGGATGTTAAATAGATATTGCATAAGTATCAAATTATTACATTGTACACCTGAAAATAATAAAACGTATGTTAATTATACCACAATGAATAAAATAAATATAAATAAAAGCCAACAATTAAAAAACATGTAGAATATATGTGGTAGCTGCTTTTCCTTTAGCTTTTGCAATTCTTATGACAATAATAAGCCACTAACATATTTGAAGAGCCTAATAGAATTTACTGTTTCTATAGTGTGATAAATTAAATATTTCCTAGGTATTAATTACTAATATATGTCTGGTTACTAGTATGGAACCATAAATATAGCAAAAGAAATATGAAAACAAACTATAATTATACATAATATCAAAATTATATAGCTGTACATTCTTCCAGAGGAATTGAAAAGATTCCATCATGAGGTTTTATATGGTATTGATATAATGTTTTGCTATAAGGTTTCCATGTGGTAGAATTTTATACAGAAGTGTGAAGGAAAGGAAGAGGTACTAATTTGTGAAGGAGGGAGACAAAAACATATGGTGTTATGGCCTATTGGCAGAAAAATACATTTATTTAGTGGATAAAAACTTGTGCTAGAGTTTGTGATAAGTATGCTACAGTATTTTAAGTTTTTATATTTGCTTAATGTTTGAGATTTGACTTAAATGCTATAAGCACTTTATGCTTTCACTAGAGGCCCAGTGCATGAAATTCATGCATGGATAGGGTCCCTAGTGGCTGCTAGCTGCCGGCTGGAACCACCC
>NW_006297754.1:2665629-2666599 GCF_000327345.1 Myotis davidii | reverse complement strand
GGGAGACCTGGGGTACAGGCTGGGCCCCCCACAGGAGACCCCTGCCCCCGGCGGTGGAGAAAATGGAGCCAGAGAGAGAGGAGGCCCAGGCGGAGTGTGTGTGAGTGAGAGAGAGGAGCCCTCCTTTCCTCCTTAAAGCTTCTGTTTCAGGGGGCATTAACCCTCAGCCCAGGGCTCAGCCCCAGCCAGGTGTTCGCTGCCCCCCAACTTCCCCAGCCTCCTCACCACCGTCCTGCTCCCATTCCCTGCCCTGGATACCCGGCCCAGCGAGGGTGGTCAAGGCCAGCACAGCCTGGGCACTGCTGCCAATAAACTAGAGGCCCAGTCCACGAAATTCATGCATGGATAGGGTCCCTAGTGGCTGCTAGCTGCCGGCTGGAACCACCCTTTCCTGGTTGCCAGTTGCTGGCTGGGGCCTCCCTTTGTTCTGCACTGCCCCCTAGTGCTCAGTGCACATCATAGCGAGTGGTGGAACTCCCAGTTGGTCAAATTCCTGAGGTGATACTTAGCATAGTAGGCTTTATATATATATATATACTAGAGGCCCGGTGCACAAAAATTTGTGCACTTGAGGGGGAAAGGGGGTCCCTCAGCCTGGCCTGTACCCTCTCATAGTCTGGGACCCCTCAGGAGATAACACCCTGCTGGCTTAGGCTTGCTCCCTGGTGGCAGAGGGCAGGCCCAATCCCTAGGTGCAGCCCCTGGTCTGGCGCAGAGCAGGGCCAATTGGGGAGTTGGGGCACCACCCCCTGTCATGCACAGAGCAGGGTGGATTTGGAGGTTACAATGCCACCCTCAGTCACACTCAGGGTAGGGCCGATTGGGGGGTTGGGGCACCGCCCCCTGTCACACTCAAGGCAGGGTGGATGGGGGGGTTGCAGCGCCACCCCCTGTCACGCACAGAGCTGGGCCAATCAGGGGGCTGGGGCCCTGCCCCCTGTAACGCACAGAGCTGGGCCCATCAGGGGGG
>NW_006297754.1:2660574-2661916 GCF_000327345.1 Myotis davidii | reverse complement strand
CTCAGCCCAGGGCTCAGCCCCAGCCAGGTGTTCGCTGCCCCCCAACTTCCCCAGCCTCCTCACCACCGTCCTGCTCCCATTCCCTGCCCTGGATACCCGGCCCAGCGAGGGTGGTCAAGGCCAGCACAGCCTGGGCACTGCTGCCACAAAGCAGGAGCACCTCCACCCAGAAGGCCTCGGACCATCCACCCCTCCATCTGAGGACCTGCCAACGGACCACATCGGGCATCTGGGCAGAGCTCCTCACTGTACCTGCATCTTGCCCTTTGCCAGCTTATTCCCTTTCTGTTTTTCTGTTTCTCCTCTAGGCCTGTCTGCACGCAGTCCTGCCTTTCTCTCCCTCTCCTTTCTTATCCACTCCTATTGTATCCTATCCTACCCCAGGCCTTGCAGCTGCTTGAGCAGAGGGCGGGGATGCAGCCTGCTGATCTGGTCATGACATTATGGGTGTAACGGATAATTAGCATATTCCTCTCATTATATAGGACTAGAGGCCTGGTGTATAAAATTTGTGCATGGGGTGCAGGGGTTGTCCCTCAGCCCGGCTTGCACCCTCTCCAATCCCGGCCCCCTCAGAGGATGTCCAACTCGCAATCTGGGACCACTGGCTCCTAACCGCTCGCCTGCCTGATCACCCCTAACTACCTCTGCCTGCTGGCCTGATATCTCTAACTGCTCCCTTGCTGGCCTTATCACCCCTAACCACCTCTGTCTCAGCACCTGCCACAGTGGCTTTGTCTGGAAGATGTCTGGTCTAATTAGCATACTACCCTTTTATTAGTATAGATATTTATATTCACCCCCATTGAGAGGTTTTTTCCTGGCTGACACAACCTGTTTGAGAATAAATTATCCATTGTTAGGAAACAGACTGTGTAAGTTCAACTCTAAACAATAATGGAATTACTATTGTCTTTGTTTAAGACAAAGTTGAAGCTAAACTTTCTGCTTAGCTTTTCAGCAGTTCTGATTTTCAGTTGCTTTCCTTGTGCACTTGCAGGCCCCTGTGCATTCATATTTCAAAAGTCAGTCAAGAATTTGAGGATAGTTTATATGTCAGTTTTGGACCTTTATTTCCTGAACTGTCTTCATTTCTAAGCATTTTCTCCTCAATTTCTACCCTTTTAGTAGCTCCTCCAAATTCTCCACTCTATAATGCCGCAGGCCAAGAAGATGGGAATTTTGTGTTTAGCTGACCCACTCCATGTGAACTGAGGAGTGCCCTCTGAACTATATAAATATAGCTCTCACCTTGTTTTGTTTGTTCCTTCAAAGGTCAAAGCAACTCCAGTATCTGCCAGTATTTAGTTGCTCTGCAATGCCTTCAAGCTGTTGAGTTTTC
>NW_006297754.1:2658995-2660046 GCF_000327345.1 Myotis davidii | reverse complement strand
TCGCACCGCCCCCGCCCAATCCAGGACTGCTGGCTCTCAACCGCTCACCAGCCTGCCTGCCTGATTGCTCCTAACCACTTCTGCCTACCAGCCTGATCACCCCCTAACCCCTCCCCTGCCAGCATGATCAACGCCTAACTGCCCTCTCTTGCCAGCCTGGTCACCCCTATTAACTTTCTTTTTAATCTTATCCCCTTCACACACAATTGTATTTGACTTCCTTATTGGCTTCTCCCTCTCACACAATTTTTCTTTCTCCTTTATGTAATATTTTTTCCTACTGACTCATCATTTAGAAACTTTTCTTTTCTCCTTAGGTCCTACTTCTATTCCATCATCCTTCTTCCCATCTTTCTCCTACCCTTCCTCCCACCCCACATTCCTTCTTTCCTTTATCTTTACCCCTGCCACCCTCCCCTTTTCCTTCCTTCCCACCTTAATTTTTTTCTTCACTTCCTCCCTCGGACCTGCTCTGCTCCCTCCCCCATTTCACCCTTCTTCACATTCTCCTTTTAAGCTCTATTGGCTCCCCTTTAAAACTTCCTTCCCTCCCTCTTTCTCTCTCATCCTACCTTTCCCATACATTCTTCTCTAGTTACTTCCACCGTTTTAATATCTATCTATCTGCCTAATTATTTACTATGATTTATCTTTTTTCTTTTCTGACTCCTACTTTTAAAATCTGTCCCCAGTACACAACTATACTTGATTTTCATTACAGCTCCTACAGTTCACTCACACATCCTCTTTCCTTCTTTAACTCTGCTCTCTACTGACTCCTTTATAAAGTTCTTCCCTCCCTCCTTCCCCCCCTTTTTTTTCCACCGAGCAATTCTATTGGTTTAAGATGAGCTGCATATGAGGTAATAAAGCCGTCTGGAGGTGGGGGGCAGGGGAGGGAGGCCAGGTCATCTGTCCAGAAGTTGTGTCCCCATTTTTTGGCATCTCTGGTAGGTAGGGCAAGACTGCCAGATAAGGGGTGGGGGAGGGAGAATGGGTGAAACGAGAGAGAGAGAGAGAGAGAGAGAGAGAGAGAGAGAGAGAGAGAGAA
>NW_006297754.1:2650795-2655107 GCF_000327345.1 Myotis davidii | reverse complement strand
GGTGGTTGACTGCCAGTTTAGGCCCAATGTGGGATGAGGCCTAAACTGGCAGTCGGACACCCCTCTGGCAATCCAGGACGGCTGGCTCCTAACCACTCCCCTGCCTGCCAGCCTGATCCCCCTAACTGCCCTCCCCTGCTGGCCTGATTCCCCCTAACTGCTCTCCCCTGCTGGCCTGATCGCCCCCAACTGCTCTCCCCTGCCGGCCTGATCGCCCCTAACCGCTCGCCTGCCTGCCTGCCTGATCAACCCTAACCGCTCGCCTGCCTGCCTGATCACCCCTTCCTAACCGCTCGCCTGCCTGATCACCCCTAACTACCTCTGCCTGCTGGCCTGATATCTCTAACTGCTCCCTTGCTGGCCTTATCACCCCTAACCACCTCTGTCTCAGCACCTGCCACAGTGGCTTTGTCTGGAAGATGTCTGGTCTAATTAGCATACTACCCTTTTATTAGTATAGATATTTATATTCACCCCCATTGAGAGGTTTTTTCCTGGCTGACACAACCTGTTTGAGAATAAATTATCCATTGTTAGGAAACAGACTGTGTAAGTTCAACTCTAAACAATAATGGAATTACTATTGTCTTTGTTTAAGACAAAGTTGAAGCTAAACTTTCTGCTTAGCTTTTCAGCAGTTCTGATTTTCAGTTGCTTTCCTTGTGCACTTGCAGGCCCCTGTGCATTCATATTTCAAAAGTCAGTCAAGAATTTGAGGATAGTTTATATGTCAGTTTTGGACCTTTATTTCCTGAACTGTCTTCATTTCTAAGCATTTTCTCCTCAATTTCTACCCTTTTAGTAGCTCCTCCAAATTCTCCACTCTATAATGCCGCAGGCCAAGAAGATGGGAATTTTGTGTTTAGCTGACCCACTCCATGTGAACTGAGGAGTGCCCTCTGAACTATATAAATATAGCTCTCACCTTGTTTTGTTTGTTCCTTCAAAGGTCAAAGCAACTCCAGTATCTGCCAGTATTTAGTTGCTCTGCAATGCCTTCAAGCTGTTGAGTTTTAAAATATTTTGTCTAGAGTTTACAGTTGTTATCAGAGAGAGGTTTAGTCTGATATAACCTATTCTTTTATTACCAGAACCTGGAATGGTTTTTAAACTTTGAAAATATTATATAATTGCCCTCTGAATTCTACTTGTGCTAATGAGCAATGCAGTTCAGTCTAATTATCATTTTATAGGTAAGTTCTGATTACTTTTTAATTGTTCTCATTCTCATTGGTTTTCTTCAATTTCCTTATAATTTATCTATGTGAGAATTCCTTTTTTTTACCCTAAAGTATTTCTTAATAATAATAATAATAATAATAATTATGTGGTTTGTAATTTTTTACTGTGAACTCATCTTCAGAATGGTAATTTTTAAATTAAAGTAGTATGGTTTCTGTGTTCTAGTGGCACCCTATAAGATTGCTTTTATTTGCTACTTCCAGGATTCCCTATATTCCTCCATTTATGAACTAGTTTTAAATTAATTTATTTGCTCAGAATAACTGGAAAATGCCTCCTTGCTGTAAGCAAGCATGAGAATTTCAGTTGTGCCTTGTGCAGTTGGTAGAGGAGAAATCCTCTTTTGACTTTAAAGTACTAGCTCTTTCCTCCTGAGGGTATGCCAGGTTTCACCAGCACTATAACCTTACAGGTTCCGCTATCTCACTTTTAGTCTTCCTAATCCTATTTCTCCTCTGATTTTTGGCAGGTCCTGTTCCTTTGGTTTCACATTGGGCTATGTATTTTTAAAATACATTTTATTTTATTAAACATTTTATGTGTGTGAAACTTGAAGAGAATGTTTCCTCATCAAAAGTATGTAAAAATTCTCATAATTAAGTGACCTATCTGTTTAGCTATACAGAAGTTGTAGCCTTCCCTACATACCCTTGGCACAATATGCTACTATCACACTTAACTTCTCATTTCTAAAACATTGTGAACATTCTTTATGGCTACACATGTGCTTTACTCTTCTTTAATTGCCTTTTTTAATTACCTTTCCTAAATTCTTTCTGGAAAACTCACATGTGTCATTAAATACCAAATGAAAAGTCTTCTCTGTGCAGGCATCGTTGAATCTCCTAAGTAGAGTTAATTGTCCTATGCCTGGCATTTTGTGTCTGCCCTCTGACAGCAGAAGAAACATGTTATGCTTTGCTCCGTAACTCCTCATCAGTTACTCAATAAATAATAAATAAAACATGAAAATGCAATTTAAAATATAAATATATTTTATAAGAAATATTACTTAAAATGTTACTTAAAAATAACTTTTCCTTAAGTTATAACTATTATCGAATGTAATGTAATTCCAAGAAAAAATATTCTTTGGTATATTTTAAACATGGTCATGTTAACCTTTGTCTTTCTAGAAATTATAAGCATGAATTAACTTTCAAACATGAACTAACTCACACATTAAATAAAGGGTAGATTTCTATATCTCCCTAGAACTAAAAGAAAGGAGATAGTTACTGATTATTCTACCTCTGTACTTGTCATGTACTGTGCAAATACATTAAAGAAAACTGCAAATCTAATTTTATTATCTGCTTTTTACATTGCCATGTTAGCAAAATTAAATGGATGATGTAAAAAAGTCCCAAAGATTGCCCAGCCAAGATAAGGGGTGGGGGAGAGAGAATGGGTGAAACTAGAGAGAGAGAGAGAATAGTAGTATATGTGTCTCATAGAGAGAGAATGTATATGACAATAATAATACACTAACATATTTGAAGACACTAACATGTTTCTCTATAGAGAAACAATAGTTGTGTATGGCTCAGTAGTTGAGCATGGACCTATGAACCAGGAGTCATGGTTAGATTGCTGGTCAGGACACATGCTCTGGTTGTGGGTCACCCCAGTAGGGGGTGGTCAGGAGGCAGCCAATCAATGATTCTTTCTCATCATTGATGTTTCTATTTCTCCTTTTCCCTTCCTGTCTGAAATCAATAAAAATATATCCAAATTTAAATCTTTGGAATTTTTAATTTTTAATTTAAATTCACAGAATTAGAACAGATTGTCTCCAAATACAGAGACATAGAATATAGATTACCAATTTCAAGCAACAGGAAAATCAACCTCTTTTTATTTAAATACAAAGATATTGGCTTCATTCTCCAATGATACCTTGGTTTCATGGGAAATTTTAATTTCACTTTAAACTGATCTTTTACTTCAGATGAATTAAACATTATACCTAGTTACAATATCTATGTTTTAAGAATTGTCCTAGGCCACCAATGTAAATGGTACATTTTATTTTACAAAGTAAGTTCTGAGTGAATTTAGAGAAAAGAATTCTGGTTGGTTTGGATATATCTCAATGTGTAGTATTATACACATAGTAAAGATTGATATGTAGGCTAGTGATTGTGGGAAACTGATATAGGGTTAAGCCTCGGACTGACGTGTTGGCAAAGTCACAAACAAGTCCCAGCTTAGAGGGCACAGTCCTCTTAGCATAATTAGGCTTGACCTTATAACACTCCCTAGATCTTATCTGGGAAGCTAATGGGCTGAGGGATGTGCAGGAAGTGTAACTACAGTCAAAACAAGTGAAACTCACAAGAACTGTGTAACTATGGTAACCACTACCTTGTTTACCTCTGACTATAAAATGGTTGGTGCGGCCTGAGCACCGGTGGAAGCCTTCCTCCTGAGTTGGACTTACCCGCCTGGCCCCCAATATTCCCAAATTATCTTGTGTCTTTTCTCTTTCATTTGTGTGTGGCTCTTCTTCCAGATCCTGAACCCTGAACCATGGGGGACACGGAGGGAAACATTTACAACATCTGGCGCCCGATGGGAAATCTGGAAGTGAAGGTTTCACTAGAGAGAAAAAACGAAGTTTCACTGGCAAGGTGGGAAACAAAGAATTCATCGTAAAGGTAGGAAAATTCACCGTAAAGGTAGGGGGTTATTTCACCGCACACAAAAGCCCATGATTAGCTGCAGAAGTCCAGATCTGTAAGTGGGTGGGAACATTTTTCTTAACCAGGCTAATGGGGCAGGATTCGGCTTTAAAAAAGTAGATTCGGCTTAAAAAAAAATGTAATAAACTTGATTATAGACTTTTGATTTGCATGTTTAAGGAGTTAAAGTTTCAGAAGGTAATCTCTTATAGTTTTTGCATGTTATTAGAGAACATACCCTTGTTTTCCTGAAGTAGGTACATTAGATCTTGAATGTTTGCCAAAAAGTTAGTCAGAACTTGAAAAAAAAAAAAAAAAAGGTCAGCAGCAGGAAACACACTGCCTCCAAAAAACTGTTTTCCCTTGTGGCAGCTGGATTTTAATTT
>NW_006297754.1:2650154-2650666 GCF_000327345.1 Myotis davidii | reverse complement strand
AAATCCACGTCCGGTGTGGAGAGATTCAAAGGTGGCAGGAGAGGGCAGAGCTATAAGCTCTCCCACAATGAGATTACTTAATGTTTTGTTTAAAAATTACTGGAGAACATCTTATGATAACCAAATTTTGGCTAAGATAACCTTGGGTGCTAGCCATAACTTTGGAAAGCAAAATAGGAAAAAATTTAAGATGTCCTTTTCTATTAAGCATGGAAAAATATGCCATCCGAGTCATTTGCTGAAACTTCCCCCAAAGCAGGATGTGGGGGAAGGGAAGAAGGGAGCACATGGCGATCCAATATGGATGCCCCCTCCCCAAGTATTCTAATTTAAAGTCTCCTTCTCATAATTTAAAAGTTTTACAAAATTTAAAAATGCATCTGGGATTTCTGTGCACATGTGAAGAGAAAAGCTGGCTTGAAACAAATGTGCGCAATGTCCTGTTTTTGGACATTTAGATAGAGTTTTGAACTGGAATCTCTCTACAAGTGTACAGAATAAAGCCCAAGCCT
>NW_006297754.1:2648065-2648708 GCF_000327345.1 Myotis davidii | reverse complement strand
CAACAGAGGTGGGGCACAGATCCTCCCCCCCCGCCAATTATGCAGGGGCTTGAACACTCACCCCTTCTGAGTGAGGTCTCCTGCCCCCATGGCTGCATCCTGCTTCCCATGCCCAGCTCAGATCGGGACCCAGATAACAGAAAGAGACTTGGCCCAGCTGAGATCAGTACCCAGAAAAGAGAGACTTGGCTGACAACAGCTACCTGATATCTAAATCCAGCTTAACACCAGGAATGCTCAGCGCCTTCTCAAGGATGCAAAATAATCCTTTCTGTTAATATCTACAGTGTAAACTAAGATTGTTGTTAGAGTATTAAATTTGACAGTAATGAGTTTAATTTAAATAAGTAGTATTAACCAAAATTTTCATTTCATGGTAAAATTGCTTAACCTAAAGCAGTCATATTTTTTTGCAAAAAATTAAAAATTTAAAGTTATCTAGACTACATTATAAAAATTTTCCAAAAGTCTCCTAATAATTAAATAAAAAAAGGGGGGATAGTAGAAAAATACCATGTAAGGAAAAATATCCTGTAACTAAATTACATCTAGAAAAATTTTTTCATTTATAATGCCAACAGCGAGACACCCAGGAAAACACACATGGTGTCACAATAAGCCAAAGGAAAATCATTTGGGCAGA
>NW_006297754.1:2637289-2647550 GCF_000327345.1 Myotis davidii | reverse complement strand
TTACTGAAGCAAGCAAGCCTCATGTTAGTTTCAAGCTGCCTGGCTCCCTGCCGCCATCTTGGCTGGCAGTTAATTTGCATATCTCGCTGATTAGCCAATGGGAAGGGTAGCGGATGTACGCTAATTACCATGTTTCTCTTTTATTAGATAGGATACCTAACTCAAGAAAACATCATCTGTGTCCATCAAAGGGTAATAAGTGAACAAATAAATATAGTCTATATACACAATGAAATATTATTTAGCCATAAAAATGAATGAAAACTTGTCAGTGATGGACACTGTGGTCGTTACACTAAGTGAAATAAGTCAGACAGAGAAATCACACTTTATTATCTTATTTATATGTGGAATCTAAAACAACAAGTTCATAGATCCAGAGAACAGATTGGTGGTTGCCAGAAGAGGGTTGGGGGGTTGGAAGGGTAATTGAAGTAGGTGAAGGTGATCCAAAGTACAAACTTCCAGTTATAAAATAAAAAAAAGTCATAAGGATATAATGTACAGCAGCGTGACTACAGTTAACAATACTCTGACATTTGAAAGTTGCTGAGAGAGTAGGTCTTAAAAGTTCTTATCAGAAGAAAACATCTTTCGTAACTATTTATAGTGATGGGTGCTAACTACAATTATCGTGGACTTCATTTTAGAATATATACTAATATCAAATCATTATGTTATATACCTGAAACTAATATAATGTTATATATCAAATAGAGGCCCAGTGCATGAAAATTCATGCACTGGAGGGGGGATCAGCCTGCCCCTTCTCACAATCCGGGAGCCCTCAGGGACGAGAGGTGATCCAGCCATCAGGGGAAGGTGGCGCGCCCATCACACCTTTGCTGCTGCCACTGGCGGCAGTGCAAGCCTCGGCTGGCCCTAGTTACCTGAGCCTCGGGTGCCCTGGGTGGCTGGGCAGCCGCCATCCAAAGCTTGCCTGTGCCTTGGGTCAGCCTTGGGCAGCTGGGGGGCTGAGGGTGGGTCCGGCCACACAGTGCTACTGTTGTTCCCCCCCACCACCACTGGGTTGAAAAGACTGTGGGACTACAGCAGGGTTGAGGGGACTGGGTGCCACCATCTTTGTGGCAGTGATGGTTGATTTGCATATTCTATCTTTATTAAATAGAATTACATCTCAATAAAAGAAATTTTTAACACAGACATGAAAAATAAATAATTCTTTAACATTTAATGTAATTGTGACCCTGGATAAATTTCTTTTTAACATTTTATTTTTTGTTTTCTATTTGGCCCCTTCCTTTTTGTTGTCATCCTCCTTTATTTTGTTGATGTTGTCTAAAAGCAGGCTTTACCAGTTCTCTGCATTTTTCTCTTGCATGTATTTCTGCTCCTATCTTCACTAGGTTCCTCCTCCTAATAGCATTGGGTTTACTCTGTTGTTTTTTTCTACCTCCTAAAAGTAATTGTAAGTCTTTCAAACAAGTTGTGTTCTTTTCTAATGTAAGCAATTAAATATGCCTGGTCATTGAGCAGAATCATGAGCTTCTTCAAAGTGCTTGTCTGGGCCGCCTCAGGTCTGACCTTCACTGCCTGCCTGCCTTGAAAATTAGTTATAGTATTCTGGTTCTTTGTGTGCCAAGTGCTTTTGGATTGTATCATTTATATTTTGAATAGTTAAGCCGATTTGAGTCCGCTTCAATGCTTCATGAACTGCAGTGCAGCTAGAGAGTTAGGAAGAATTTATAAGGCAGTGTTTGTGGTTCTTTGTTTGTCTCTGTTTTTTCAAGTTGCTCCCTCTTCCCTTTCTAGCTATTCCAGTTGCCTTGGTCTCTGCTATGTGGTTTTTCAGACATGAAATATGTATGGGGTATTATTTGACTTTTAGTAACCTGCACCATGTCATACTGATGTCTGCCCTCAAGAAAAAGCTGAAACTTGGGAAACTTACAATTTATGTCCCTTCAAAATTTGGACTTCCCTACAAAACCTACCTGTCTTTTCTCCTAAGACATCATGTAGTTTCATTTGTATTTTTTTCTAGAGTTTTTATTTATTTTTTTGGAAGGTTTCTCTATTAGGATTTTATTCCATTATACTACAAACTAAAAGCTGGGAATAATTCTTTAAAACTCTCTTTTGTAGAGAATATGGCATTTTTCCATATGAATTATGTAGAAAATAATAATAATAAACTAATTTTATTGATGGGAAAAATTAGGCATTTTGGGGGGGTAGCAATCTGAATCTGTGCCAGTAACCTAATGCACATTCTTGTTAGCCTATAAGTCTAGTCACCGGCCCTTTTTTAATTATCTGGTCCTGCAAGACCTGTTTACCTCAGTACTACTCCGATTTTAGAAGAGGCCATCACCATCCCCAGACGGAGTTATCAGTGTTGAGCCAAGCCAGGCCCTGAGAGGTGGTAGCCTGGTAAATTCTGTAACATTATCATCTAACTTTATTGACCTTTCATATCTATTAAAAGGTAATCTGTGGATTGATTATTCCCAAGTGGCAGTAAGAAATAGTAAAGCAATATAATCTGGAAAGATGATGGGTTTAGCAATTCATTTGCTATTGAAAAAAAATGTAATTAAGATCTCTGTAGTATTCAGCTACCTATACTTCTTTGGAACAAGGTTTGAATTCTAATTTTTACCACAGTAGCTTAAATAGTAAGCAATAAGATGAAGTGTCACAAACATATTACAATTTAGACATTCCGTTCACCTGCATTAATAAAAATAACATAGAAGTTGCATTGAGTATATGTAATAAAACACACTACAAGGTAATATATAAAGTGGTCTCAGAAAGGAGTTTTTGCTATAGTAGCACATTCTCTCATATTTAGAGTCCTATAATACTATTTGGTAATATATTCAAATGCATTGTGAAGATGGGTATAATTTACAGTTGTCATATACAAATGCATAATTATTAATAAAACATTTAAGAATGTTTTCATTTTATTAAGTATTTAATTTTGTCAAACATTAAATTTTACAGTTATGTACCAAGGACTGAGTTTAAACTTCATATAGTAACAATTTTCAGTGTGTTTATTTTTTTAAGTGGTCAGTAGGAAACTGATTCTCATCCTGACTTAAAAAAAGAATGTTTTTATTGAGAGAGAGGAAGGAAAAGGGAGAGGGAGAGAGAAACATTGATTAGCTGCTTTCTGCATGCCCCTACTGGTATTAAGCTCCAAACCTGGGCATGTGCCCTGACCAGTAATCAAACCGGCGACCTCCTGGTGGGCTAATTTTCAGTTTTATGGCAAATTATTCTTTCTCTTATAATTTCTTCATAGTTTAAGAAACAAATCAAGATTTAAAAAATGAAAACCTCTATAAGCCATATTTTGGCTCAAGGGAATAAACTACATTTGTGAACTTAAGCTATTTTAATGAAAACATTTTCAATAAACATTTCATCTATTTTGCTATTTAATCCTGTTCTAGTGGAGTACAAAATGGCCTCAAGATAAAATCGGATGGTTTAAAGCCATCATGTGGGAAAGATAGCCTGTTCATTCTCATTTGAGATTAGAATATTTAAAAACATTATTTCTTTCAAATTAAAGATCATTTATAATGTGAGCCTGGGAATGATTTACTTTCTCATTAGGCGAATTCACAATGGCAAGCAATGGTGAAGTTGGGAGAAACATTGTTGCTGTTACTGAGAGCTTTCCCAAGGATAGGCATATGCAAAGGACAGATGGGTGGACTAACTGAACTAAGTACATTATCTGCTCAGCCATTGGCTGCATGTCAGCCCAAAATATTCACATGGCCATGGCCACAGAGTGCTAAGAACCAAGCATAAATCACTTTGCACACAGAACGGTAGTACATTGTTTTAAGACATAATTTGAGTGAACTGCACAATTTATAGCACCTTTCCTCAGTAGTAGTTTTAGTTAAATCTCAAGTATAGTTTTTGCAGTAAAGAGTTATTTGTTTTGTTTTGTTGTGTGTGTGTGTGTGTGTGTTTAAATTGCATAAACAAACCCTTTACCCCATTTTGTCATTTCCCTACTGTTATATTACAAATTTTTCAGCATATTCAGAATAGAAATGGAAAAACATCAAAATTGGCCTTTTTGTTTGTTTTTTGGCAGATAGGAAAAACACATCGATGAAAATAAATTGGAATGTTTGGAAACAAGGTAATATCAGCACAGGGGGAACAGAGACTATAAATGTCTGCTCAAATTGTTATGATAAGAAAAGCTTAATAGGCACATAGACTTCATCTCCACTCTAAGCATTCTTGCTAATTGGAAATGGAGTTTAAGTTCCCTGGAATAAGGTCAGGTTATGTGATCCAAACATAATGGTGTATATAACACTTGAGAAAAACAATCTGCTTTCTAACATGACAAGAATGATTTGCAGTTAATAATAGAGGGGAAAAGGCCAGTCTTTTCAGATACCCTTGACTTCACCTCGGACAAAAAAGAAATAGCTTCTGCTGCTGTGAGTGACTTACTTTCTTCTTGGTCATTATTGCTTAGTTATATTTTAGTGATGAAATCTATCATTACTGACTTTATTGACATTAAAGTTGATTTATGTGTGTGCCCAGTGAATAAAAACAGCATTATGTCTGCATTCATAATGCTGAGTACTTGAGAAAGCAAGTGTAGCTCCAACCTAATTGTCTTTTTCTGGTTCACTTACCCTCTAATCTCAGTTTGAACAACATCAAAAAAAATAAAAAAGAATCACTCCTTTACCAAATAAAATGATAATGGAGAACTGCTAGCCCTAAAGGTTTGCTTGTTTGGGATGCTATAGGTAAAGGAATTTACATTTATTTATAATTTTTGCATATTACCATTAGAAAGTCATACTATTTTAAGCAGAATTCTGTATTATAACTTTTTGCCAAGTATTCTATAGATACCAGAATTTTATAAAAGTACACAATAAGTTGTGGCCAAATGTTCCAATTTCATTGGTGTGTTTTTTCTTCCATTGTCAAAAATCACAAAAAGGCTATTCTTGATATTTTTCTATTTTATTATTAGTATAAATAAACAAATTTGTATTAACAATGAATTAATGAATTTTTCATTGTTGAGAGTGGAATTATCAATCATTCAATACTTGGTTTATCCAGTAACTAGATGTTTCATTTCTTCATATTCATTTTATTGTGGGAGAAAAATAAGTTTCTAAGAATATGCTTTAAAAAGATACCATTGTACTTAGTTATTGATAATAAAAATAGGAAGCAAATGGAAGGCCAGATATTATAGGCATGTCATTTAGATGGCTTCACCAAGAAGCTACAACTTCACTCTCCCTAGGGAACTGGACAAAGGAACAATAGACATATGCCCAGTAAAAGTGGGGAACTATTGGAGGTGCTTGCTGTCAATCACACGTAGGGAGAGAGGTGGTTGGCCAGAATGGGCATGGCTGCTGCAAGGTCATGACATTTGAGATACTTAATTCCCTGAACAAAGGAGTTCGCTCTTCTGGTTCCTTTTGTGCTTTCAGGAATCTTGGGGCTCTTGTTGCTTGGGGCACACTCTCCTGCTTTCGCCCGTATGGCCCAGGGCCATGTGGGTCCCACACACAATGGACTGATGGACTGCAGCGAGCCTGATGCTGTCCTGGACCTGTCTCCAACATGGAAAGAAAACTCTGGACACTGGCTCTGATTTTAGCTTTACTGAAACCCCAGATACACTTCTAAGATTGGATAAAGGGAAATGGGACTTTGGAAACCCAGGCATTTAACTCCATGCAAATAAAAATCACTCATTCTTCTGTGTGAGTCTCAGAACATTATTTTTCTTGAGATATTGTAAGTACTTCACCCCCAGAACCTATTGGGGAAAAGGACCCCCCACTTTAGCCCAATAACAAAACATGCCTAAATTAATCAGTTCTGAAAACACTGGTAGATTACACAATAGATTTCACAGTGGAGAACACTGGCATTACATAGAGAAGTTATTATTAATTTTTTAGACTAAAAGGCAGTAGGGATTACTGGGAGGGACATTAGACCATAGCACTAGAGTCATCTGAGCTCCAACCCATTTTTATAGGCCTTTTCTGTATTAAAATCTATTTAAATATAATTCTGTCTTGGCATCTACTTTCAATAGAGCATGTCCAACTAATCTACCAAATAATATTGATTCCAAAATTTCAAAGGGAAATAATAAAACTAGAGTGATATTAAAAAAACTTAACTACTACAGTATAGGCATAGTGAGTTAAAGGAAATACCAGCCAATCAAACAGATTCTAGCTGTAAAAGACTCTGATAGCTGAACCACTGAAAAGTGCCTGGGATGGGAATGCATATTACTGTGGGGTTTTAGAATAAAAATGAGTGGGAAATAGTGATCTAGATGATTTCTAATATTTATTCAAGTGATACAATTTTATGAGCAATACCAATGTTATTTTTGCATTATGTTAACAAATTTCCAGAAACCAGTATTGTAACTTGACTTTTATTTAATTGTAAATTCACTTTATATATATTGTGCTTTATAGGGTCTCACTAGTGACCTACCAGCCATTTTCCCATATACTCATATATAAATTCTTAATATTATATGGTGAAGAAGGATAAAGAGAGAGAAAAATAAAGGGAAGGAGGAGGAGAGAAGAGGAGAAGAAAGAGAGAGAAAGAGAGATTGATAAATAATGAGAGAGAGAAAGAGAAGAGGGAAAAAATGAGAGAATTATACAACTGCTTAAATGACATTGAAATCCCATTTTCTTAAATCCTTGGCTAGTCCTCAAAAATCAAGCTGTCTCTATTATTTAATATTCTAATGCTGTTTCAAATTTTGATGGAATTTTAATTCTCGGGTCATGGAGCCTGAGCATTAGGCATTCACAATATTCTGTAGTAACACAGAGCCCATGTGGTGAAATTAGATAGAACTGGATTGTAGTCTTGGTTCTTGAATTTAGTAACTATGTGGTCCATGACAAGTTATTGAGCATCTCTATGCTTCAGTTTCCTGTAAGTATGATGGGGAAATAATATTACATATTTTTTAGATCCGTTTTAAAGACTAAAGGAGATATATGCAAAATGTGAAGCACAATGACATGTGTTTAATGAATGTTTGCTGCCGTTATCATCATTACCTTATGCCATGTAGCTGAAATATGACAAAAAATATGAGTCATATTTATCAGAAATCTGAAGTTCTGAGCAAGAAGCAACAGTCTTACCTGCATCTGAGGTGGCTAGGGAGAATAGCTACTCAGTTTATAATAGGCAATATAAGTAAGGTTCATTTTTTTTCCATTTAATGATTACCTTTTTTTTCTTCTTAAATAATCCTTATTCAATTTTTAAAAATGGTATTATAAATGTTTATACTTACTGGTTTAGACTTAAAACTTTTTGAAATGATCTATGCCCGAGAAAGAGAAATGGAGGCTGTAGTTTTACAATAAACTTTCTTAGGTAATTTAAAAAAATGTCTGGCAAGTATATTACTTCATGGCAGCCAGAACACTGGAAAAATATAATCTTCTGAAGAAAATCGTTCATAGAAAATTAGTTTTATGATCCTAGTCTTTTGTAATGCTATCATCTATAAATAGTACAAATATTACTGTGTCTCTAGAATGCATGAGCTTTTAAGGAACAACATAAACATTACAAATTTGAATAAAGAATATGGATTTTCCTATACTTGTAAAGGTTAGATCTATTATTTTTTTAAAGGCTGCCTATGCTTCTGTGAAAAAAAAAAGTAGTAGTTTTAACTACTTGACAAAAGCTACCCTATGGATTAAAATCCTATTTAATCTTGAGCCAAACCCCAAAAGTATAATTTTGTCTTAGATCTTACTTTTTAACTTAAAGGAATGTCTAACGCTGTTACAGGTTACTGTGTCTATTCTATTATAGAATGGTATTGGACTTGTGGACTCTAAACTAAGCAGAACCAGTATTAGTCCATGAGTAGATTGCAGTCTAGGGTGACTTAATTTGTTGGCTAGCATTTCCCAATACAGCAAACCAGACTGCACTGTTTCAAATCCCTAAAGTCTGACTCCATACTGAGTTAATTTATAAGGAACAAATTACCATTCTCCCTCATATAGCTTCAAACTTGGGAAAATGAGGTGTATCAGAGAATATGTGATTTAAAAGAAAACGTGCATACCAAAAAAGTCAATATTCACATTTTGGTTAATCCATTCATTAATTGAAAAATTTTTGAAGAATTCATATATGAAAGGCCTTGTGTTAAGCACTGGGTATATTTTATTATTTTATTTGACCTATTTTATGTTGCCAAACTAACACATATGATAATGTAATGTGTATGAACCAAGCAGTATCATGCATTTGATAAATATTTATCAACCATTTCTCATATGAGGTTTGTGGAGTGGGGGGAAATTATAAATCAGACATAGGTCCTCCCCTCAAAGAGGATTCAAGTGAATAATGACATGCAACACAAATATGCTGCAAGCACAAAAAGTAGGTAATAGTATGGACTGTAGCAGATGTACTAAAATGATGAAGAAGTAGAATACATATCAAGTAGACTTTTTTGGAGATTTCTAAGAAAGTTAAAAGGTAGAGATGGGAGAAAGTATAATCTAGGTTGGAAAATGCAGGGTGTCCCAAAAAATGTATACACACTTTAACATCTGATAGCTCAATTTTGAAAATTAAGTGTATTTAAATAAACACTGTCTTTATAATTATTCAAAGTGTGTGTATACATTTTTGGGACACCCTATATTGATGGTATGGATGCTCCTGGCTTATATGCATTCCAGAAGTATCATTTGATTGGAGTATAGAATACAGGAAACTGTGGCTGACCATCAAGGATTTCATCCAAACTCAACTACATTCTGAAATATCATAAAAATATAGTAAAAACTCTATAAGAATTTCATTTTTGTAAAGTCATGAGGAGACACAAAAGGTTTTATATATAATACTAACACAATCAGAGATATGCTCAAAAGTTAACCTGATAGCAGTATGTTGGATGAAACTGGAGAGGATCAAAATTAGAGGCAAGAAACACATAAAAGTAATTATTGACAAAACAAAGTTTAAACTTCAGTGATTGCAATTCCATGTTTCATGGATTCACATTTTAAAATCTCTGGAGGAAGACAGCTATTTTTGGAAGTCATCAAACAATCCTCAAATTCCATTTTGTCATTTTTGCCTCTAGCAATGCTTCAGGCTTAATTTGCTCTAGGACCAAATCTTTGTCTTTCTGTGGCCCAATACATCCATAGAGCTCTCTTCCAATACAATAAATGAACCATTTTTTAAATCAACTTTATTCACTGTCCAACTTTTACATCCATACATAGTTAACTGAGACTCTGAGCGTATATGTGATCTTAGCCTTGGTCTCTAATGACAGACCTTTCCTCTTAAAAAATCTTTCCTAATTTCTCTACTGCATCCCTTTCTGAGACTTAGTCTACTCTTGATTTCTTGGCTGCAGTCTCCAACTGAATTGATAATTGAACCAACTCTACTCAATTTATTACAGGCATGTGCTGCATAACGTAAGTCCCAGTCAACAACAGGTCGCATATATGACAATGGTCCCATACGATTATGATGGAGCTGAAAAATTCCTATCACCTAATGGTGTCATAGCTCTGATAACATCATAGCACAATGCATTGCTCACATGTTTGTGGTGATGCTGGTGTAAACAAATCTATTGAACTGCAAATTACATAAAAGTATACAACTATAATTATATATAGTACATAATACTTGATAAATGACTAAGTTACTTGGTTATATATTTACTACACTATATATTATTGTTATTTTAGAGTGTACTTTCTACTTACTAAGAAAATATTGCTATAAAACAGTACTCCATGTTAAGCAGCAGCCTCATACATCTTCTTTACTACTTCTCTTGAATCCATCATTCTCTTGTGTTGTTTTGTACAGTAATGTGCAGTACAGGCTTAAAACCTAAGAGCAATAGGCTATACCATAGAGCCTAGATATGTAGTAGATACCATCTAGGTTTGTGTAAACACAATGACAAAATTTCCTAACAATGCATTTCTCAGAAAAAAAATGTGTCCTGATTGTTAAGTAGTGCATGACTGTATTCTATACTTTATTATCACTGTTATATCACAATTATATAAGAAGTATTGCCAAGGTAATAAAGTTCTGTTTGGTCCAGTCTTAGTTTGATTCTGCTTCATTGGCTGAAGTTCAACTATGCTGTGTGTGTGTATTTTAATTTTTATTATTGATTTTATCGAGAGAGAGGGAGATGGGG
>NW_006297754.1:2615897-2637216 GCF_000327345.1 Myotis davidii | reverse complement strand
AGAGAGAGAGAGAGAGAGAGAGAGAGAGAGAGAGAGAGAGAGAGAATTATTGTTCTACTTATTTATGCACTTATTGGTTGATTCTTGTATAGGCCCTGATGGCGGATAGAACCTGGAAACCTTGGCATATCGTGACAACGCCCTAACCAACTGAGCTACCTGGCCTGGGCTACTAAGTTTTTTTTTTTTTATCATATTCAATTATTAAAGTGAGAAGAATGTAAACATTGATAGTTTCCTCCTTATTTTTCTCTTTCTACACATGGTCTTGGTAACTTGTGTAATTCCCTGGAGATCACTTATGTAAAAAAGACTAACTCAGAAACATCCTTCACTCTAATATAACAAATTCAAATTTTAAATACTGTGTGCCTCCAGCATTGTCCTATTTTTACAGCATATCTTTAAAAATAGAGTCAATTTTGCTATAATTGTTTCATTTACTGTTCCTCATAATTGCGTACCCTATCTCATTACTAACACTAAGGTGATGCTAACAACCTGCTTTAAAATTATTCAAAATAAATTATAAAAAGCAGTTTCCAAATAATTCCCCTGACACTTCTGGAAACAGTATCTTTTAATTACCTTAAATAATTTTGACCTACTTTTTTCTTTCATTTTTGGGAGAGTGCTAGAAACATTCTCTCTAAAATTTCACTCTCTTGCCACTTTGCTTGAGTGGATGAATTCTATGACATACTATTTGTTTTAGATCACTCTAAAATGTCAAAAAGAACGTTTGACCAGGAAAATTAAAATGACCTTATATTTTAAGATAAAAATAAAAACAAAATTTCAGTTTGAACACTTTGCAATTTATTGTGTTATATACTCCAATGACCACTTACTAAGAATGCATAAGTAGGTTTTAATTAAAAACAGAAATAAAATCCTGGGTCTAAATCCTATGATTTTTTAAAAAATATATATGTTTTTATAGATTTTAGAGAGAGAGAGGAAGGAAGAGCAAGAGAAAGAGAGAAACATTGATGGGAGAGAAACGTTGATTGGCTGCCTCCTGTACCCCTATTGGGGATCTAGCCCGCAACCCAAACATGTGCTCTCACCTGGAGTTGAACCAGTGACCTCCTGGTTCATGGGTTGATGCTCAACCACTGAGCCATACCAGCTGGGCTAAAACCCATTATTTTCCAACTGAAACATATAATAGATAAATTTGAGAAATGGAAGGTTCATGCTGAAGTCATAATTTATGTTTAAAGATCAAATATAAGAAATAGTTCATTTGTCAAAAATTATTTGCTCACATACATGTGCGTTTATTTCTGGACCTCAATTCTGTTTAATTGGTCTGTGTGTCTGTTTTTCTACCAATACCATGCTGGGTCCCCCCCCCCTTTTTTAATATATCTTCATTGTTAAAAGTATTACAGATGTCCCCTTTGTTTGTTTGTTTGTTTCCCAATTGATCTCCTTCCTCCCACACCTATCCCTATCAAGCCTTTACCACACTATATATGTACACCACGGGTCATGCTTATATACATATAAGTTCTCTGGTTAATCTCTCCTCCAATCCCTCACCCCTCTCCCTTCCCTTTGAAATTCATCAGTCTGTTTCATGGTTCTGTGTTTCTGGATCTATTTCGTTCATAAGGGAAATAAAGACAAAAATAAATGAGTAAGACTATATCAAACTAAAATGCATCTGCACAGCAAAAGAAATGTCCAACAATGCAAAAAGGCAATAAACAGAATGGGAGAAGATATTTGCAAACAACAGCTACAACAATATATTAATATCCAAAGTATATAAAGAACTCATACAACTCCACACCAAACAAACAAACAATCCAATTTTAAAAAATGGGCAGAGGACATAACAGACACTTCTCCAAAGAAGACCTACACATGGCCAACCGATATATGAAAAGATGTTCAACTTTACTACCTATTAGGGAATGCATTCAAAACTACAAAGAGATACCACCTCACACCTGTTACAATTATCAATAAGACAAGTAGTAAGTTTTAGAGGTTATGGAGAAAAAGGAACCCTCATTCACTGCTGGTAGAACCACTCATTCACTGCTGGTAGAACTGGTACAACCATTATGGAATACAATATGGAAGTTCCTCAAAACATTAAGAATAGAGTTACCACAAGACCCAGCAACCTCTCTTCTGGGTATTTACACAACAAATTTGAAAACATATATGTTCATTGCAGCATTAGTCACAGTGGCCGAGACATGGAAACAACTGGACTGTCCTTTGCTAAGTGATTATAGACAAAGAAGATGTGATACATACATATATATAATGGAATACTATTCAGCCCTAAGAAAAGATGAAATACTGCCATTTATGACAACATGGAGGGACCTTGAGAATAACATGTTAAATGAAATGTCAGACAGAGGTGGTTACCAGCAGGAAGGGAGGTCAAGGATAGGAAAGGGTACAGGGGGTCAAATATTTGGTGATAGAAGATTTGACTTTGGGTGGTGGGCACACAATGCAATGTACAGGTGATGCATCATAGAATTGTACACTTGAAACCTATATAATTATTAACCTAATAAGTTTAACTTAAAAACACTTAAGCATGAATAGAAAGCAAAGAGAAACAAAAAAATAGTTCAAATCACAAAAGAGAAATGCAATTACATTTAAGCACATAAAAAGATAAAACTTAGATATAGATTCAGGAGACTTACGATGTGAAAAAGAAGAAACAGAAGAGGAAACTGTATATAATAAAACATTTTTCTGAGAAGCACTCTTAATAAAAATTGAGTTTATATATCAAAATTGTTCATCGAGAACTGGGAAATATCAATTAATAAATATATGTGCCTCAGAATATTCTATGATAGTTCTGGTGTTTTTGTGTATATGTTCATGTACACCTATATTTATTTATTTATGTATATATGTAATATATATATACACACACACACACTAGAGACCCGGAACACAAAAATTTGTGCACTTGGAGGGGGAGGGGGTCCCTCAGCCTGGCCTGTGCCCTCTTGCAGTCTGGGACCCCTCGGGAGATAATGACCTGCTGGCTTAGACCTGCTCCTGGGTGGCAGACGGCAGGCCCAGTCCCTAACTGCAGCCCCTGGTCGGACTCAGAGCAGGGCTGATTGGGGTGTTGGGGTGCTGCCCCCTGTCATGCACAGAACAGGGCCCATCAGGGGGTTGGGGACCTCCCCCCTGTCACTCACAGTGTAGGGCTGATAGGGGAGTTGGGGCACCGCCCCCTGTCACGCACAGAGCAGGGTCAATCAAGGGTTTGGGGCGCCACCACTCTCACACTCAGGGCAGGGCCAATGGGGCGGTTATGGCCCTACCCCATCACCCACAGAGCAGGGCCCGTGGGGGGGTGGGTTGGGGCGCTGCACCCTGTCACACACAGAGCAGGGCCGATCAGGGGGTTGGGGCACCACAGCCTGTCACACACAGAGCCGCAGGGCGATCAAGGGGTTGGGGAGCTCCACCCTATCAGGCACAGAGCAGGGTTGATCAGGGGGTTGGGGCACCTTCCCCTGTCATGAACAGAGCAGGGTGGATAGGGAGGTTGTGGCCCCACCCCCTGTCATACACAGAGCCACAGGGTGATCCGGTGGTTTGGGCGTTGCCCCCTGTCATGCTGATCCCGGTGCCAGGAGGCCTCGCAGTTCTGCTGATCCTGGTGCTGGGAGGCATATTACCCTTTTACTATATAGGATAGAGGCCTGGGGCACGGGTGGGTGCCATCTGGTGTGCCCTGAAGGGTGTCCTGGATCAGGGTGGTGGTTCCCACTGGGGTGCCTGGCCAGTCTGGGTGAGGGGCTGAGGGCTGTTTTAAGGTGGCGGGTGACTGAAGCTCCCAACCGCTCCTTTTTTCTTTTTTTTTTTCTTTTTTATTCTGGGCCAGCTTTAGCTCTGAGGCTTGGCTTCAACTCTTAGACCTCCGCTGCTGAAAACAGGTATCTGGTTTGTTTGGGTTCTATAATCGAAACACTGTTTCAACACCAGCTCTGAGATCCCGGCTGGCTGAAAGCAGGTTTCTGGGGTTTTGTTTAGCTTCTATATTTGTAACAATGTTTCAAACTGCAAGCTCAGAGGCCGGCAAGGCAGGCGGGGAATGTTGGAGTCCTCCATCACTGAAGCAAACAAGCCTCATGTTCGCTTCAAGCTGCCTGGCTGCCGGCCGCCATGTTGGCTGGCAGTTAATTTGCATATCGCCCTGATTAGCCAATGGGAAGGGTAGTGGATGTACAGCTAATTACCATGTTTCTCTTTTATTAGATAGTATATAATCAGACCACTTAGCTGCATAATTGACCACAGCTGAAAGTAGTTTGGAGTAATTACAGACAATTAAGTAAAAAACATACACCATATAGCATTCACTTGCCATAATAAAAGTCATTCACAGGCATGCAAGGGTCCAGAGGGTACCCTGTTTACTTCATATAGGAATATTCTTGATAAAGAATTCTAACCAAAGTACATATGAATTAGACCAGAGACCTGGTGGTAGAAAAAAAGATGAGATAAAAAACACTGATGAACAATATAGTTGTATCTATGTCTATGAGAGTATATTATTAAATCAGGATTCATGGAAAAAAGGGAACATATTTTAAGAAAAATTATAATAATACTAATTAAATGCACTCAGGATGATACAGAACAATAACATCCTCTAAATGTCTCATTTGCAAAGTGCTGGGAGAAAAGTACGAATGAGAACATAATCTCAAAGGCTTACCTTATTGGGGGGGAGCAAAGGAACAGGCATTAGAATACTTTTGTGGGGGTAATAATTTCTATCTTCTTTCTATTTAATAGCAGAAAAAATATATTTTATAATGAACATCATGTAGTTATCCTGATTAGTAAGTATAATTCAAGGGAATAGAATATCAACTTTATTAAATCAGTAAAAAAAAATAATTCTTAAAAAAACTAATAAACATAGAGAGATGAAATAAATTTTTTAAAAAACTTAATTAGTGATTTAAAATTCCCAGTTGAAAGAAGAAACCTATTGGGTTTAGTTTAGAAACAATTCAGCTTTAAGTAACAGACTTAAAGAGATAGAAAGGTTGAAGATGAAAATGTGAACAAATGTACTAGTTAACAGAAAACTAAAATAAGCAGCAGTCATCTTCCATTATGAGAATCACATTAAAAATAAAGTTGATTGAAAAGATATATAAGTATATTTCACTAGTAGTAAAAATATTAATTGATTTAATTGACAAATATTTACTGAACATCTACTTTGGGCTAGGTTCATGGTACTAGAGGTGCATCTATTAAAAAAAATAAACAAGATTCTTGTCCCCATAGAGTATATATTATAATAAATATCATCTGAAACTGGATTAATGATTATAATTAAATAAATATTTATTGGTTTGACAACAAAAAAGCTGGAGGAAGGTATGGCTGGCATTTAATGATTCACTACAATAATCATACAATCATCTCAATACATGCAGAAAAAATATGTGACATAGATAAATATCTTTCATGATTAAAATCTCTCAACATATCTAACAAACTCAAGCTAACATCTTACTCAATGGTGTAAAGCTTATTTAGCTTTTGCTTTAAAATCAGGAACAATACAAGGATGACCATTCCCACCCCCTCTATTCTACATAGTACTAGAAGTCTTAGCCAGAGCAATTAGGCAACAAAAAGAAACAAAAAATTCAGATTGGAAAGAAAGAACGAAAACTGTCTTTGAGATGACCTGATCTTATATAGGACTCCAGTAAAAAACTGTTAAAACAAATAAATGAGCTAAGTTGCAGTGCGGAGAAAACAGGTGTGAGAGGACTGGAGCAAAGCAGAAGAGGAAGGGAAGGAGAATGAAGTTAGTGTTGCACAGTAGGAGAACATTAACAAGAAGTTAATTTATATCTCTGAGAACATTCAAATCCATACATAACCACAAATAAATGACAATTTTGCAGTGAGCAAAAAAGAAATCAATCAAGTTTCTATACACTATCAAAGAACCACCTGAAAAAAATTCAAATCCTATTTATAATAGCATAAAAATCAATACTTAGTGATAAATTTAATCAAGGAGGTGAAAGATCTATATACTGAAAACTAAAAGGCATTATAAAAGAAATTGAAGACACAAATAAATGGAAAGATATTTTGTGTTCATACTGGAAGAAATAACATTAAAATGTCCATATGACCCAAAGCTTTCTATAGATTTAATGCAATCCCTATTAAAATGCCAATGACATTTTTTAACAGATATAAAAAATATGCTAAAATTTGTATGGGAGTATAAAAGATGCTAAATAGCCAAAGCAATTGGGAAAGTAAAACAAAATTGAAAAGTAGCACACTTCCTGATATCAGACCATATTCAAAGCTATAGTAATCAAGAAAGTTTGGTACTGGAATAAATACAGACACATAGACTAATGGAACAGAATACAGAGTCCAGAAATAAAACCATGCTTATACAGTAAACTAATTTTTGACAAGACAAGAGTCCCAAGAATAGTCAATGGAGAAAGGACAGTCTCTTCAATAAAAAGTGGAAAAACTGGATAATCAATGCAAAAGAATGAAACTAAATTTCTATCTCCAATCATTGATAAATATTACCTTGAAATTTGATTGTAAATAAAAGACCTAAAACTGTAAAACTAGAAAAAAATGGTTCTTGATATTGGTCTTAGCAATAATACATACACCAAAACCGCAGCCAACAAAAGCAAATTACACAAGTTGGACTACATCAAACTAAAAAGCTTCTGTATAGTAATAGAAATAATCATCTAAATTAAAAGGTTCTTATACAATGGGAGAAAATATTTTCAAATCGTATTTCTGATAAGAGTTCATATTCAAAATATAAAAGGACCTCATATAAATCAATAGCAAAGAAACAAGCTCTTAATTAAAAGTGGGCAGAGGACCTGAATAAACAATTTTCTAAAAAAGACATACAAATGGCCAAGACATATTTGAAAAGGTGCTCCACATCAGTAATTGTCAGGAAAATGCAAATTAAAACCATAATGAGATATCACCTCACACCTGTTAGTATGGCCATTGTAAAAAAGACAAGACGTAAGTGTTACCAAGGGTATGGAGAAGATAGCACCCTTCTGCTCTGTTGGTGGGAATATAAATTGGTACAGCAGTGTGGAGGGATGAGGGCTGGATGGAGGAGGGCAAAGGAGGGGGTGAGAATGGGATATTCAAAATAGTGTAAACAATATAACTAATTAATTAATTAATTAATAAGAAAAGAAGGCATTATGGATATTCCTCAAAAATTTAAAAATAGAACTATCATATATGATCCAGCAAAGCCACTTCTGGGTATACATCCAAAGGAAATAAAAAAAAAAGTACCTCTAAAAGATATCCGCACTCCCACATCATTGCATCATTTTTCATAGTAACCAAGGTATGAATACAACTTGAGTGTCCACTGATTAATATATGCATAAAGAGACCCTCTCTCTCCCCTCCCTCTCTCTATTATCTCTATTATTCAGTCTTAAAATATAGAGCTATTATTCAGTGATAATGAGAAAATCCTGTCATTTGTGACAACATGCATGAAACTGGAAGACATTATGCTAATTGAAATAAGTTAAACACAGAAAGACAAACACAGTATGATCTCATGGATATGTGGAATTGAAAAGTCAAACTCCTAGAACCAGAGTTGAACTGTAGATGCCAGGAACTGGAGGGGGGTGGGGGATGGGGAGATACTGTTCAATGAGTACAAATTTTCACTTATAAAATGAATATGTTCTGAGAATCTAATTTGGTGGTTATAGTTGTAACACTCTATTGTATACTTGAAAGTTGCTAAGAGAATAAGTATTAAGTATTCTCACCACACATTCAAACATGTGGTAACAGCCGTGGCCAATGTGGCTTAGTTGGTTGGGCACTGTGAAATTATTACACATCCAGAAAGGTTACAGCTTAGATTCCCCGTAAGGGCACATGCCTGGGTTGTGGGCTCGATTCCAGTAGGGAGAGTGCAGGAGACAGCCGATTAAAGTTTTGCTCTCACATCGATGTTTCTCTCTCTCTCTAAAAATCAATAACATCTTTTAGAAATGTGGTAACAATATGAGGTGATGACTGTGTTAATTTGATTGTAGCAATCATTTCACAATGTATAATTATATAGAATAATCACATGAATGTTTAAAATCACATTGTACAACCTAAATAAATACAACTTGTATTTGTCCATCATACCTCAATAAATCTGGAAAAAATAGTGTCTTTCTTGTTATAGTTTTATTTTATTTTTATTTTTTTGAAAATATATTTTATTGATTTTTTTTACAGAGAGGAAGGGAAAGGGATAGAAAGCCAGAAACATAAATGAAAGAGAAACATCAATCAGCTGCCTCCTCCACACTCCCCACTGGGGATGTGCCTGCAACCAAGGTACATGCCCCTGACCGGAATCAACCTGGGACCCTTGAGTCCGCAGGCCTACTCTCTATCCACTGAGCCAAGCTGGTCAGGACTTGTTATAGTTTTATAGAAACATTTAGAGATTTTATAGTCCCATTCTCTGAATATAACCAATTATAATGAGAACTACATAATAAAGATAGACATAGAAATCATTATTGATTAGAAGTTAAAAGCAAGTTCCCATATAACAATTGGGTCAAAGCAAAAAAATCAAATGAGAAATTAGCATATGTCTGGAAAGCAAAGAAACAAAGAAAAATTTCATGCCAAAAAATCCTATACTCAACTGATAAAGTCTAGCTTAAAAAAGGAAAATTCTCAACATAAAGGAAACTGATATTTGTCTTAAATTAGAATTACAACAACACAATGACAGCAACATTAAATAAGAAAGATGATTTAATAAATTTTAAATGAGTAAAATAGAAACAGTCAAAGAGGTAGATAGTATTATGTATGAGAGATTAGATGGGGAAGACAAAATGGGGCACTTTAAATACTTTAGAAATCACAGAAAAAGGAAACTCTGAGAAGGATCAGTTATAAAGATACAAGCAAAAATCAGACAGCCAAAGAAAGCAGTGGGGAAAGGCAAGGACAAAGGCAAGTATATGGAATACGGTTTCAAGAGTTTAGGGTTATTTTTCACAGAAAATTACTGCCTACTTGAAAGAATTCATATAATAACATTCACAATAATTTATGAAATATATTTATAGCTTTTAGTTATCTTCTGATGGATTGGGGAAAAATAAAACATATATATAATATATATATATATTTAAATGGTAAGCCCTTAACTTGCCTTCTGAGATACTGTCTCATCTAGAAAATTGAGAAAACTACAGAAAACATGTAAACATTTTTGATATTTTAAGTCTAACTTTCTGTAGCCAGTGAAGTTAGTGACTATTTATATATATTAGTTACTTAAACAATTTATTTAAATAATATATAAAATATTTTAAATGGAAGTATTAGTGCAATTTTCACAATTTTCTATCTTAGAAAACTTAGTAGGTAATTTTACCTTAGATCCTCTTCCCACCCAATATATATTTTGCTTCATGTATTGGCAAGAGTTAGGGTCTTAGTTATAGTGCTTTTACTTTGGGACATAGAACATTACATAAGAATTACTCATAGAAGAAAGATTATGATCATAATGATAATGCAATTACATAAACTATGTATACTTCCAAGATATAGCACTCCCTTATCAATTCATTTTCCATGAATTTTTTTTGTGTTTCAGAATAATCAGCATATCCCTGAATCATTAACTATAACTCGAGTAGTCAAGGGAGGAGTGAAATTATTATACATTCACTGAACAAAGTCAATTAGTTCACCTAAAACATTCATTAAATGACTAGCCCCATGCAGTTAACAGCCCTTGGTACCTAATGTCAAAAGACTGATATATAGTGAAAAAATATGGACTTTCATGTCCAGCTAAACTCCAGTAAAATGCTGGCTTAGCCCATGATAAATTGAACTGAACAATATATATAATCTATGAGTCTTGTCTTTATCTGTTAAAAAAAAAAAAAAAGAAAGAAAGAAAGAAAAAAGATAACAACTATATCAACAACTGTGAAGATTCAAATAACTGATCTCTGTTGTCTCTAGTACATAGTAGGTACCTAATAAATGGTAACCTTTTTTCCCCTTTAGTATACTGGGTAGTTAGTATACAAAGTTCTCATTGATATAGATTTAGGTTTTCAAAGGGAAATAATTTTACAGTGAAGAGGAATGACAGTATTTTCCTTTCTCTATATAAATATAAAACTCTATTGGAAAATACTGTAAATTTAACAACACACAATATATCTTAATTTACTTGTCCTGGCCTAGAGTAAAAAAAGAAAAAAAACACAAAATAATTTTTGTGGGATCATTAAGGGAAGGACACATATGTAATACCTTAATCAATAAAGAAAGAAAATTTTTTGCTCTAACTTGTTTGGCTCAGTGGATAGAGCGTCGGTCTGAAGACTGAAGGGTCCCAGGTTTGATTCTTGTCAAGGGCATGTACCTGGGTTGCAGGCACATCCCCAGTAGGGAGTGTGCAGGAGGCAGCTGATCGATGTTTCTCTCTCATCGAAGTTTCTAACTCTCTATCCCTCTCCCTTCCTCTCTGTAAAAAAATCAATAAAATATATTTAAAAATGTTAAAATCATGCAAGGGAAGATGGATTTGGTTCTGTTTTCTTCATTACCCTTCTCAGTTTTAAGTTTTCTTTCTGATTTCCATTCCTTGTTTATTTTAATATTGTATTGCCAGTCAAAGTCAATGTTCAGTATTTTTGTCTTTGAAAGACTTGCATGAGAATGTGCCATACCTGCCTGCCCTAACTTGGTTTGGTGTCAAGATTACCTTAGCATTGCCTAGCTGGCATGACTGGGTGTTGACCCATGAACCAGGAGGTTCAGTTCCTGGTCAGGGCACATGCCAAGGTTGCTGGCTTGATCCCCAGTGAACGGTGCACAGGAAGCAGCCAATCAGTGATTCTCTCTCATCACTGATGTATCTCTCTAAGGTTGTGGATATGATTGCCAGTCAGGACAATACAAGAATCAATCCATGAATGCATAAATAAATGGAACAAACTGATCTCTCTCTCTCTCTCTCTATCTCTCTCCCCCACCTCCCTCTCTCTCCCCTCCCTCCCTTGCTGAAATCAATACAAATATATTTTTTAAAAGATTACCTTACAACTGCACTGTGATTCCTCCTGCCAGCTTTACCAGAGAAAATGCATTGAGCTGCATGCATTACACACCTGTTAATTAAATAATCTGTGGGAACAGTTCCTGACATTTGGTTGTCTGGCCTGGTCGAGTTTCTCTGCTGCCTTCTTTAAGCAGTCATTCACTCACTCTCCATATCTCTTGAGAGTTGTGTGAGGACTCTGCATTAGATAAAGTCTATATAAAAGAAAGCTTGACATTTCAACTCAACTCTTCAATTTCTATCAGTCTTTCTAATCTTATTTTAAAGGGGGTTTATTTTCTAATTGATGTGACCATTTTAAACAATATTATAAAGATAACAGATCTAAACTGTTTTAAATTACAGGAATGTGGCAGTTTCTTACAAAAAAAAAATTCCAGAAAGTTGAAGTCTTAGTTCATTTCTGAAGGAGATTGCAATCACTCATGAAGATGCTGGGGAGGTAAAAGTAATTCTTTGCCAGTAGCACGGTGATATTAATAGATGACTGTTGCAAGGTTCAAATATAAGCATCTTACCATTTTTTTCATCATATTTATAGATTGGCAATGGTCCTATAATAGAGGCTATCAACCACATAACCCACTTTGTAATCTCAGCTCTATGATACTCACCAGGCATTACTTAATAGCAAGTTAGGATGTTGGGTGAAGTGTTGATGAAAATCCACAGTAATAAAAATCTCACAGATGTGAAGTCAATTATAGTATCAAGTGAAGTTTGTTATGAAGAGACACTTGTTATTAAAGTATCCATGCCTCAACAAGGCTGACCTTCTCAAATGCTAGTATGTCACAAGGCATGAGATTTTAAAAATATCCAATAACAAGTTTCCCTACTGCGGTTTCAATTGCCTTTTCAGATCTCCCACCGAGTCTGTTTCAGTCTGAGATAATGCAGACACTTCTGCTCCTCAGAGGGTCAAAGTGGCTTGTATTTACACTCGAGTACTCACAGAAAGGATTTCTACCTTGAACAAATTACCTAGATATATTTTACCCAAATTTATATTCCATTTCGCTTATGTAGACAAAGTATTGAACTGAAGAAATTGAAAGCATTTTAATTTCTGTATTGTTCCTAGTAAAATGCCGTGTGTATGCTAAGGGCTCAAAAAATACTTGTGCCATCCTATTGAGAAAGTTGACAAGACTCAGGCCCTTTGACACTTCATTTGATGGCATAAAAATGAACACATGTATATGTTAAAATATTTATGTTCTCTTGCTTCTCCTGTTTGAAAAGAGCTTTCTTACTAAAACTGTCAAAAAATTCAAAAGGATATTCTTTGAAAACTTAAAGAGTTGGAGGGATGTCACCCAGAACGCCATGAACTTTCCTCATCTGTGTCATTTTAATGCTTCTCTTTACTGCAACCTGAATAAGGCAGTGCATATCATTACTGTAACATTGGCATATTTTGTAATAATTTTCAGTGTACTGCTATAAGTCCCAACTATATTCCAACAATTTGGAACAGGGAAGAGAGAGGTGTGATATATATATATATTTTTTCAAAGTAACATGCCCAGCCCACAGTAGTCACTTCATAAATTTTGGTTAAAAACAAAATAATATTAAACAAGAAAAATATTTTAAAATGATATTGAAAGATTCCAGGACAAAACAATATTTTATGCAATGAAATTCCATGTGTATTTCACTTACTTGCTAAATAAAATTATTTGTTCTATTGTATCAAAAGGTGAGACTTTTTTAATGTGCTAAATAAAGTTGAGGGGACTAAGACTATGCCAACTCTTGCATAAAATGGCATCTTATTTCTTAAAATTTGGGATATCACTTGTCTTGATGAGTTCAAATGGTACTATAATAAGATAACATAGACTGAGCTGCTTAATATCTATTTCTTTTTTTTAACATATTTTGATTGATTTCAGAGAGGAATGGAGAGGGAGAGAGAGAAATATCAGCGATGAAAGAGAATCATTGATCAGCTGCCTCTTGCATGCCCCCTAGTGGGGATTGAGCCACCACCTGGGCATGTCCTTGACTGGGAATCGAACCAGTCAGGGCACATGCCTCCTGATTCATAGGTCAACATTCAACCACTTAGCCATGACAGCTGGGATATCTTTCTTTCTCACAGTGTGGAAGGCTAGAAAATCCAACCTCTGGGTGCCTGCAGATTAGGTTTCTGGTGAGAGTCCTTTACCCAGGTTTACAGACAACCATCTCCTTGTTTTTTCCACATGATGAGAGAGAGAGAGAGAGAGAGAGAGAGAGAGAGAGAGAGAGAGCGCTTTAGTCTCTTTCTCTCCTTAAAAGGACACTAAGCCCATCATGAAGGCTTCACCCTTGTGACCTCCTCTAAACCCCATTACTTCCCAAAGGCCCCACCTCCAAATACCAACATATTGGGGCTAGTGTTTCAACATATAGTTTGGGGGGAACACAAACGCACAGTCCATAAAAATACTAGGTTAGTTACAGCGGGACATGTATGACTTTGTGTGTTTTTATACTACTCTTTCTTCTTAGTGAGTTCTAAAGCGTGGAGTAGACCTCCCAGTTGACTGTGTACATGTAGCCAGTTTTAAGTCAGAGGATAATGAGACTTGAATCTCCTCCTCTTATTCAATCCATATACCTTATTCAGTTCTGTCAGGCCAATGGGTTCCAGAAGTCACTAAGCCTGATAAAGTTTCACCAACAATGGTTTAATTAGCATATTTGAACAGTTCTGCTTTCTAGGCTATAATTTCATTGTTAGTGCTACTCACCTTCTTTTCTTTATTCTTCAATTTTTCTAAAATGACATATTGTACAGGTATAATTCAAAAAAAATGAAGGCAGTACATTTAGGAATACAAAAGCATTAGTAATTGTCATGTGTTCTTTTTACTATTGTCTATGTAACTTAAAAGTGCAATATTTTTAAAACTAGATCCTAACTACCCATAATATTTTGACAGTGAGCTCCCTGTTTCTGATCAGAAGGAACATATTTTTGCCATTTTGGAGTATGCCCAGTCTGCTCCAGAGATATTTTAGTATTTGGATATTTAGGAAATAAGACATTTGATTTACTAGTTCCTTCAATCCAGTTGGGGCATTTTGAAAGTAAAAGTAGAAGAAAAAATGTTTTCCTAAGTCTTCAGTGAGAATTCCTAAGATTTTTTTGAAAATTTATCTTTATTGCTCAAAGTATTAATATATCCCCCTTTTCTTCCTTTGGCTCCCTCAACCACATACCTGCTCCCTCCTAGACCCCCCGCCCCACCCCTGTCCAGTCCTACCACACTATTGTCATGGGTTATGCATACATGCATATAAGTTCTTTGGTTAATCTCTTCCTGTCCCTCCTCCCCTCTTTCCTCTGAGATTGGTCAGTCTCTTCCTAACATCAAGTTTTTAGTGGATAGAACATATGGTTCTTGACTTTCTGTCTGACTTATTTTGCTTAGCATGTTAGCCTCAACATCCATCCATGTTCCTGCATATGGCAGTATTTCATCTTTTCTTCGCTAAGAACCATGTAACTTCACTCACATGTGGGATATAAAACTGAAAGCATCTAATGAACAAACAACACAAACAAACAAAAACTCATAGGCAAGGACAGCAGTATGGTGGTTACCAGAGGGAAGGGGGATAGGAAGGGGAATAAATGGTAAAAGGGGTCAAATAGCATATAGTGACCGGAGAAAATTTGACTTTGGGTGGTGGGCACATAACGCAATATGCACACGAGGCATCATAGAAACATTCACTTGAAACCTATATAAGTTTCTGAACCAATGTCATCCCATTAAATTTAATAAAAAAGAAAAATAAATAAATGGATAGAATAACGATATAGTAAATGGAAGAAAAATTCACAATAAAAGAAAAAATTAGGACTTGCGAAAGAAATGAAAATGGAGATGGGAGTGCAATCTTACAGATACTTCCTTACCCAGGAGAAGTAATGACGTGCCCGGTGAGGAATGAAACATGTCAACTTCACTTATTGCTGTGCTTTGCCTCCTAGAGGACGGCAGGGTGGTTTAACATGCAGTCAGTTATGGATGTAACATCAATAAACAAAACCCAAGTTCTCCCAGGTGAGACGTTCAGATAAGGATGCAGGTGGACAGTGTGCGGAGATACACAGAGCCAATTAGTTCCTAACTCAGAGTAACAGTTTTTCAGAGGGAAAAAAAATCCCCCTCTCACACTAAAGAAGCAGTGTTAAGAAAGAAAATAGGAGGTGAATATATTTTTGTCTCAAAATATGTTTACTAGAAAAGCTCTTCTATGTGTTTTTAGGAATTGAGAAATAAGCTACGTAAAAGTTAATATTACATGTGGAATAAAATGGATTTTGAGGACGTTTGTATACTGTTTAATCTCAATACATCTTCAACTTGAAATATCAAACAGCTGAGTGGTTGGCATTTTGAAATTAATGTCAGCATTTAGAAATGTGGAAGGAGTTTCTAGTCAAGTATCTTAAAATGCCTAAAATTGTTTTCATAGAAAGAATATTAAGATAATCATGATGATGAGAATGAATTATTTTTTCAATTTAATATTTTACCTGGTAATAGATAACAAGTAGTAAAAACACATCTCTTTTTATTACTTATTTTTAAGGGACAAAAAATTACAGACACTTGAATGAAGAACAAAGTTTAATTATTTCTTATATCATCTAGACCAGTGATGGCGAACCTATAACATGCGTGTCAGAGGTGACACGTGAACTCATTTTTTGGTGGATTTTTCTTTGTTAGATGGCATTTAAATATATAAAATAAATATCAAAAATATACAACTTTGTTTTACTATGGTTGCAAATATCAAAAAAGTTCTATATGTGACATGGCACCAGAGTTAAGTTAGGGTTTTTCCAAATGCTGACATGCCGAGCTCAAAAGGTTCACCATCACTGAATTCTAGACACTCTGAGGACTTAAAAATGCCAAATTGACAGCACTTTTATTAGCTATGAGTTCAAAAATTAAGGAGTAAAAATATATGTGGCTGTTCATGAATACATACACATGTATTCATACTTACATATATGTATGTGTATGCATACACATATAATCACATATATTCACATATGCTTCATTTTTTATATCTTACAAATAATAAAAAAATAAATTTAATAGATTTGTTTCTTTAGTAGTTTTATTAAAAGAGACTATTCAATTTCAAATCAATTAGGAATTCTGTTTCCTAAGTTAGGCTCACTCCTTACTCACGCTTTCTTACATTTGTGAAACAATAAAACCCATTTACTATATCTTCCTGAGCTCAATCGGATAAGTTTGAATGGAAGGGCAGCCCTCAGACACAGACTGTCAGTCACAAGTGGAATTGTGCTGAGACTAGTACAGCTTTGGTGGAAAGAGCCTTTGGAAAATACAAAGCTAGTTGTTTGCAGAAATTGCCAGGACATGGTGAAACTCAGCAGGCCAGGGCTCACAAACACCTCTGAAGGAGCCCTTGGCTGCCGTAAGGAGAAAATAAAACAGTTCCTGATTCCAAGGTTGTTTCATCCTGAAACTGAGGTGCTTTTATGTTATTCTGACTGAAAGAAGCTGAGTGCTTTTTCTAATAAAGATGGATGTTAAACTCAATTAGGGAGATAGAAAAATCAATCTGGGACAGAAGAATATGACGGGTGTAGTTTTGGCTGATACTTTGAGGCAGTGAATTGTGGAATAAACAGGAGTTTAAGGGGAAAAAAAATCTCAGATCTATTTCACTAACTTAGCAGCCAAACTCACCTCTTCCATATATTTCTTAATCCATAGAAATGAAAAAGTATACACATAAATTTACATAAATAAGCATTCGAGTTGTTTTCTTTATACTTCTGCAGAAAATTTATGTCGTATTTTTTTTGAGGTATCATGTTTCTTTGTACATTTTTTTTTTAATGCTGAAAGGAAGCAGATGAAAAGGTGTGCTTTTGTTAACACTCTAAATTCGGCTTGTGAAATAATTGTAACCATTAAAAACGTTTTGAATTTTGATGTACAAAACTTGATAATGTAGTTAGCCAGCAAAAGGAGCCTGCAAAACTTCTTCGAATTCTCTGCCCAAGGTGGGGAAAGGAGCTTATTTATTCTGTAGCGCCGTTCATATCACTCTTAGTTGATTTACATCCTGCAAAAGCACCGAGGAACAGACCTTTCATCTGCTGAATCATCAAGCCCCTTTCCTAATCAATCTGATTTTCATCAGTGCATAAGATGATAGAAAAATAAGTCCTTTTCAAACCAAGATTCTGAGGTCTCTAAGTTGGAAAAGCAGCCATGCAGCACACTGCCACAAGGTGGGAGTAAAATGTTTGATTGGCTTAAGAATCGGCCTTTGCTTTTCTTTTTTTTCCCCCACCCCAGCTCAGTGTGAACAAAGACATAAAACGGGCTTACTTTAAATCTGGATGAAATAACATTTCGGTGACTTCTTTCTTGTTGCTGATATGCATACCATGAGAACTGGAATGCCCTTTCACTACAATCTGAGAATCAAATATAATAAATATAAAGAAAGTGACTTAATAGCTATTTATTTCTTTTTGACAATTTCTTGCTAACCTAAGTGCCTTTTCCAAACTATATTTTAGAAAATATAAGTAAACCATTTAAACTTAAGTTCTGCTAAAACATTTCTGATTTTTAATAGATGATAATGAATATTACTAATTTTCTGTATTAATGAATATTTTGAAGACAGCGTCCCTCCATAAATGTTTTTACTATAATTTTATATCTGCATAGTAATGAGGCAGCCGAGAAAATGGGAACAATAAATTAAACAGTCCAAGAAAAATACATAATGATCTTGACCTTTCTAAGGAGGTGAGTGATGAAAATGAGTTTTTAAATATTGCTTATTTTAGAATAAATAAAATTCCGAGCCACTGTATACAATGCTAATGCTTTTGCTTGCTTTGTGTTTGAATAGATGTACCAGTTATGCTTTGTAAGGTGTGTGCTTATTAAATTCACGTTGAAACATTAGATTCAAACTTGGCAATATTATGTGTTATGTTGGAGTTGTAAATACATGCAAAGAAACACACCTTTGAGATAGAGTATCTGACAGCCAAGTAAGATGAGACATCTCCGGGCAATTGGGACTCACCACTGTGACAGAGGCACACCCAGGTGACCCTGAGTGGTGCTAAATGGAAGGGGCTGCCATAGCCCTTGAATAAAAAGACACAAGGGGAGAGAAAAGGCACAAACTGGCTTCCTTCTGCATATGAACAGCTAGCAGGCTAATAGATGGCCCTCTTGTCATTGCTACTGATGATAGATTTTTTTTTTTGGTAATGATTTACCTAAACAGGGCTGTTTATCTTACTCAGTTCTGAATACACAGCAAACCCAGGGACATATCACTTATATACTTTTTCAATCTCTCTCCCCACTCCACCAATGATAGCGATGACAAGAAAGATGAAGCACTACATAAGGCCATGGGAATGATGCTTTACTGGATGGATGTGCCCAAGCGCAAATCAAATAATACAAATTTCTCAAGCATAGATTTTGCTGAGGAAAATGTGAAAGAATATTACATTTATATAGTAAGGTTTTTCTGACTGAAACCCTTGTAATTAACCTAGATATTAATAATAGTCAAGGAGAAAAGAGAAGGTCAGACATTATAGGTGTGTCATTTGGGCACCTTTGCCAGGAAGCTACAAATTTACACTCCCCAGGGGTCCAACCAAGGGGAGACAGACACATGCTCAGTAAAGTTGGGGTGACACAGGGAAGGTGCTTGCTGTCAGTCACATCTGAGAACAAAGGTTACTGGCCTGAGTGGGTGTGGCTACTGCAAGGGCATGAAACTTGGGGTATTTAATTCCCTGAACAAAGGAGTTCGCTCTCTTGGCTCCTCTTGTGCTTTCAGGACCCTTGGGACTCTTGTTGCCTGGACTGCTCTCTCCTGCATTCGCCACATGGCCCAGGGCCTCCACACGCAATGGACGAATGGACTGCAGCGAGCCTGATGCCGTCCCGGGCCTGTCCCCAACAGGGAAAGGAAACTCTGGACACTGGCTCTGATTTTAGCTTTACTGAAACCCCAGATGCATTTCTATGGATAAAGAAAAGTGGGACTTTGGAAACCCAGGGAATTAATTCCACACAAATGAAGGTCAATTATTCTCCTGTGCTAGTCTCAGAAAATTATTTTTCTTCAGATATTACAAGGACTCCACTCCCAGCACCCAGTGGGGAAAAGGAACGCCACTTCATCCGAAAACATGACTGGGTAGATTTTTTAAAAGTATATATATATATATATATATATATTTATATACCACCTGAGCATATACAAAAGATTTCGGATGCTGCACTACAAAAATACACTTGAGTATCTCATAATTAATGTTCCACAAATTACTGGGTGCTACAGTCTCATGATCAAGCATATATGATCTATACTAGGGTCAGGTTTCTCTTATAAACATGTAATTTGGAGAACTGGCTGATAGGAAAATGAAGAAAATAACCAATTGGCTTTAAAATTTTAATGAGTCACTGATATTGATTCTAGGTAACTCAATAAGGATAAAGAACATCAAGTATGAGCTGTTGCTTACAAAGGATATTTTACATAATCTGAAAAATGGGTTCTAAGTCTAACATACTTTTTTAAAAAAAATTTTCTTTACTGTTGAAAGTTTTACAGATGTACCCCTTTAATCCCATTGACGCCCTCCACCCTCCACCCACATTCTTAAGTATCTACTTCCCATGTTTATTTACCCTAAGATGTCTTTAATAGTAAGATGTATCATTATTTTATGCTCACTAAGAAAGTAAAATCTCCTTTATTAAATTATCATCTGTCATTAATTATAATATACATATAATTTTCAGACATGTAAAAATATAAAAGGAAGGAAGGAAGAAAGGGAAGGAAGAAGGAAGGAAGAAAAACAAAGAAAGGAAGAAATGAAGGAACAAAGGGAGAAAGGAAAAATAGGAAGGAAAGAGAGAGACAGAAGGAAAGAGAAACAAAGAAAGGAAATCCTTAGAAAGCCACTGTAGAGCCTTAAATAAGAATCAGATTTTGGTGGATTGCTCTGAAATCTACTGCATTTTACCTGAAATACCTCATTAGATAGGAATCAGATGGTCTTATACTGAAATAAAGTATTTGTGAAATAATCAGAGATAGATTATACAATGAGATTTATATTCGTTTTAATTTAAAAGTTTACCATTAAACATTAAAAATGTAAATTTAAGAAAGCAATATAATGAAATGTCCAAGTTTTTAAACTTTCTATGAAGGCATTTCATGTAACTAAATCAAAACTCAATCATGAAGCACAATTTTAATGTATTTGAAACACATAATGGTCTTGGAGAAAGGGAATCTTACTAGGTGTACCAGTTACTAATGCGGATTTTTTTCAATAGATGGATTTACATATATGTTGAGATATATATCCTATCTAATAATAGACAAACATGGTAATTAACCATACCTCCAACACGCTTCCCATTGGCTAATCAGGGAAATATGCAAATTAACTGCCAACTAAGATGGCGGCCAGAAGCCAGGCAGCTGAAGCGAACAGGAGGCTTCCTTGTTCCAGTGATAGAGGAAGCCGAGGTTCCCCGCCTGCCACTGCCGGACTCTGAGCTGCACTCTAAGAAACAATGTTGCAATTATAGAAGCTAAACAAACCCAGAAACCTGCTTTCAGACAGCCAGCCTCTGAGCTGGAGCTCCAACAATGTTTCAATTATAGAAGCCAAACAAACCCAGATACCTGCTTTCAGCAGCCGAGGTCTCAGAGCTGGAGATGAGCCTTAGACCTAAGCTGGCTCTCAGTTCCAGTGACAGCCACAGAAGGTAAATAAATCCCAGAATGAAAAATAAAGAAAAAAAGGAGAGGTTGGGAGCTTCAGTCACCCGCCAGCCTAAAAATGGCCCTCCGCCCCTCACCCAGACTGGCCAGGCACCCCCGTGGGGACCCCCACCCTGAAGGGGGTGTGACCAGATGCAAACAGCCATCATCCCCTCACCCAGGCTGGCCAGGCAACCAAGCGGGACCCCCACCCTGATCCGGGACACCCTTCAGGGCAAACCAGCCGGCCCCCACCCATGCACCAGGCCTCTATCCTATATAGTA
>NW_006297754.1:2612688-2615831 GCF_000327345.1 Myotis davidii | reverse complement strand
GTTTCTTTGCTGGTGAAAGTGTTGACCTTCTTCAGGATTCTGTTCGACAGGCTTTCTCTCGGGGAGCTCCTCTCCTGCTAGTTTCAGCTACCCTTATCTCACAGGGCTTCCACACTACTATGTACCAGTTAATAATGCGGATTTTTTTCAATAGATGGAGTTACACATATGTTGATATATATGCGATTTGATATGTATGCTATTTTGTTGTATTGACAACAAGCTTCAAAACTTCATATGTCAAATTTTCTGAAGGTGTTAACATCATAGATATTTTTATGCTTAAAAATGTTGACTTTCATGCCAAAAAAAAGAGCATTTGCAAAAAGTTTTAATTCATTACTTTATTTTGAAGAAAAAGTTATCGGATACTTCAGGAAGCTTATGGTGAACATGCGCCATCTCAAGATACTTATGAATGCTGGTTTAAATGCTTTAAAAGTGATGATTTTGATGTGAACGTCTAGGTCAACTGAAAAAGTTTGAAGACCAACAATTACAAGCATTATTGGATGAAGATGCATGTCAAACTCAAAAACAACTTGCAGAAGGATTAAAAGTTGCTCAGCAAACCATTTCTGATCATTTACAAACCATTTCTGATCATTTACAAGCAATGATCATTTTCATTTAAAGGAAGGAAAATGGGTGCCATGTCAACTGAATGACAGACAAATGGACAACCAAAAAGTCATCAGTAAAATGTTGCTTCAATGGCATGAAAGAAAGCCTTTTTTGCATCGAATTGTGACTGGTGATGAAAAGTGGATTTATTTTGAGAATCCCAAATGCACCAAATCATGGGTTGTTCCAGGTCAACAGCGACTGCAAGGCCAAATTGCTTCAGAAAGAAGACAATGCTCTTCGTTTGGTGGGATCAGGAAGGTATGGTGTATTATGAGCTTCTAAAACCAGGTGAAATCATTAATACTGATCGCTACTGACAACAAATAATCTTGCTCCTTCAGATTATCACTTGTTCTGATTGATGTCACACACTTTCTGAGCAGCACTTCAAAACATACAAAGAAGTGGAAAAGTGGGTCTCTGAATGGTTTGCCTCAAAACAAGAAAAGTTCTATTGGGACGGTATCCACAAATTACCTAAAGATGGGGGAAATGTGTAGCTAGTGATGGACATTACTTTGAATAAAGCACTTTTGATGTTTCTCTTGAAATTACTGTGTTTTCTTTGATTACAAAATCCGCATTATTAACTGGTACATCTTGTAAATCTACAATTAGCCATAAAAGGGATACTACTTGTCATATTTTGTCTTGTATAGTATTTTCTAGTGCTACTTTTTACATGAGTGCATGCTCTGTTCAAGTTGCATCATTACTTCTTTTATCTCTAATTAACATTTGTTGTCTACAACATTTTTTTTAATTTCAATTACTCATTAATCAAATAATACATTACTTACTGAACATATTTAGGAAAGGAGAAGAAACAAAAACATTTTGCTCTTAAATTCCATGCCATGACATAAATACACATCATACATCCCAGAGGAAACTTAGATTAGCAGTCATGTAATTGGTTTAACAAACTACAGATTATTTACTTTTATGAATAACAGAAACTCCTTAACAAAACGCCTAAAATAACAGAGCCATTGTACCCACCCACTTATAACTACGTGAAAAGTCAAAAGTGGAATAACCCAGAGAACTGAGTATTGACTGTTACTCAGTTGCTACTTTATTTTCTAAGGTGGTTAAAAAACACACACAAAGCAATAACAACAAACACATACACATAGTATTTGTCTCAAGATGTCAGATGGAGGAAAAATAGCCTCCACTTTTAAGTCATTGATATTAGTTGTTTTCATTTGTTATATAACGTAAGAGATATCCTGTATGGCTATATAAATTCCTATGCAAATACTAGGTTCTTTTCCCTGGTATCATAATTGATTCATCCACCAGAGGTTGCAATAGGGCTTTTTGCAGATGAAAGACAATGGGAAATAGCAAGACTGTGTAGAATATGAGAAAGCTAGTCATATATCTACTATCTATATATATATCTATATATGCATATTCATACTCCAATATAAAATAGATCAACTAATAAATGAAAATCAAATGACAACTAATTCCCTTAGATACTAGACTTGGCTTAATCTCAAATTGAATGGAAAATAAATTAGCAAAACACAATTATCTTATACTTATTTTAAGTTCTGCTTCAGATATTGGATATTTGTATGCCAAAGCCTGGCTTCTGAAAATTTAGATTTTTTTCACCATTTTTTTTCATCTTGCCACACCAGTTAATTTCTGGCCTCTGTGGTCTGAATTTGTGAGAAAGATTTATTATTATTATTAGTAGTAGTAGTTTATTATTTTGTAGCATGAGGACAAGAGAATATTTCCTGGATACCCTGAGAAGAAACATTTAAAAGAAATTATTTTTTTATTTATTCCTATGCAAAGGTATTTGTGAATAAATACACATGCATTTGCTGAAAACAAAGTAAAAAATCTGGTCCCAGCCCATATTCTCAAGTCATTTCCTTGTTGTGAATTATCATACAGATTGAGTTGCTGGGATCAAAGCCCATTTGAATGTTTTTTTGATAAAAAGCTCACATCTAATTCAATAGTAGATATGAGATACATTTTGTGCTTAATACAGTTTCTCTTTAAAAGTGCAATTGTAATGAGCAGTGAAATAAAAACACACACACAACAAAAAACCTATTAAGTATTGCAACAACCAGACTCAAATTACTCTAATCAGAAATACTGCACTGGAAAAAGGAGAAATGTAAGACCGGACATGTTCAGTTATGTATGTACACAGTAGCGCTGTTAGATAGCTCCCAAAGGCATAAGACTTACTACTTCCAAAAAGTACCCACTATTAATGTGACATAGGTCTTGTCCCTTGAGCCTCCTTAAAGAAACAACAACTGTTCAGTAGCAATGTAACAGATGTTAAAAAGAATCATTAGTAATCTAAATGTTTTTCTGAGCAGATGTCCCACTTCTGCTGTGGCTAACTTGGGGGGATGCATTAAGAAGGAGAAAAGGATGAAAAGTTGAAAGGAATCAATAATAAGCAGGTCTTCTTAAGAACTGCTCATCTAATTATATCAAAAAGGATTGAAGTGTTGTACTTTTTTTAAATT